>NW_006774248.1:94801-126274 GCF_000442215.2 Lipotes vexillifer | reverse complement strand
CACAAAAAAAAAAAAAAAGAAAAAAAAAAGAAAAAGAAATATATATGTGGGATTAAATCAACTACAAATGTTTCTTGGTGTTTCTGATTTACTTTACTAAATTGGAAGCCTCAGAAAGATAGTACAGTCTCTGGACCAACCTAACCTGCCAATTATAGTATGAATCATATTCCTAAAGGAGTTTTATCATTGTATTCCCCTTTTCAGATGCTATAAAAAGCTCTCCGAATACCAGTTCAAGTCAATTAAAATACCTAATAAAAGACTTACAGGCCCTCTAGAATTGAATCCCACACAACCTACTTTCTTCTGTATTCTAGCCTATGTTTTGCACTCCAGTCCCAGATATGTTTGCTTATCAACTGTTCAGGCTGTTCCCACCACTGAAAGTTCTCCCTTAACCCTGCCTCCTTATATAACCATGTACCCAGTCATTTCAAAAACATCACTCTTGAATCTTCTTCTCTCTGGTGCACCAAAGACTAATATTCCTGTGAAGGCTGAAATGAGGCTATGGAGTTTGAAGTTGTTTTTATAATCAGAGAGAAAAATAGTAGAGGTAATTAAGCAAGGGAGTAACATAATATGCTTATAAATTTCCTGTCTTTACTGTAGTGGCGTGACAAGTAAAAGACATTTTTGAGAAAAGTGATTTAAATTCTGAGCTAAAGTAAATAAATAAGAATTTGGTCTAAGACCATAAGAAAAGATCGTTTAAGCAATCTTACTGGGAATGTAAGGCAAACTCTGTATTTAACTATATTACCAATTTTCTTATTATGACTGGTTATTTCTTAATATAATATCTACTAACATTCTAGCAGTATTTATCAAAGTAAAGTTTTGACTGAATCACAATGAAAGTATTGAAAGAGGAATCAGTGGAATAGTATTGGCATGAGAATTTAATCTCAGTAATTTCCCTGGATGAGTAATATATATCAAGGTTAGGTGTAGGTCTTTGGAAGGTTTATATTCTTCTAAAAAATTTACTATTTGCCTTTTCTTGTCCCTATTCTACTTGGTAGGTGTCATGCTGGTCCTGATCCAGCCTCTTTTGAGGAAGTATTGTTCAACGAAAAAGACATTACTCCATTGTTAAGGTCAGTACTTGCCTCCTCTTGAGAAATCAGGAAGCAGGACACAAACCTTCTTTTTATTTCCTAGGGAGTACAGCAGATGGTGAAGAAAAAAAAGAGGAGAGAGGAAAGAGAGAGATACAGGGAGGGAGAAATTTTGGTTTGTTGACAGAATTTGAGGGTGAGACATTAATTTTGGGTGCAGCACGGACTGAGATGTCTCCCTAAATATCTTCTAGACAAGTGTTTCAGGGAACTCGTGCCAGGTTCTTAGGTGTAATGATAAAAGTCCTGTAAGAGCCCTGTACATTAGGGGCAATTATAGCTCTAACCTTTCACCTGAGCTCCAGACTCCCATATCCAGTTGTCTCCTTGACAACTTGACATAGGGTGTTTAATGGTCATTTCTAAACTTAATGTGTCCAAAACCAAACTCTTGATTTCCACTCTCCTCAATGCCCTCCAGCACTTCTCCCTCCCCCTCACTTCCCTTGCCTTAATACACTTCAAATTTTATTCTTTTGAGTTGCACTGTCTAAAAAAGCTATGTGTCTTTCTTGGTTCCATTCTTCCTCTCACAACATACAACCAATTCATCAGCAAATCCTATCATTGATTCCTTGTTTCATACTATTGTGATCGGCAGAGATACTTGGTATAAATTCACTCTGCTTAAATTTGTTAAGACTTGTTTTGTGATCAATTATATGATCTGTCCTGGAGAATGTTCCACATGTACTTTAGAAGAATGTGAATCTGCTGCTGTTGGATGGAATGTTCTATTTTGTCTGTCAGGACCATTTTGTCTTACATACGGTTCAATTTCACCATTTCATTGTTGATTTTCTGTCTGGATGAGCTATCCATTGTTTAAAGTGGCGTATTAAAGTCCCTTATAATTAGTGTATTGTTGTCTATTTCTCCCTTCAAATCTGTTAGTATTTGCTTAATATATTTATGTTGGGTGCATATATGTTTACAATTGTTTTATCTTCTTGATAAATTGACCCTGTTATCATTATGTAATGACTTTCTTTGTCTCTAGTTACTGTTTTTGGCTTAAAGTCTATTTTGTCTGATAAAATTATAGCTTCCCCTGCTTTCTTTTGGTTTTACTTCCATGGAATACCTTATTCTATCCCTTCACTTTTAACCTATGTGTGTCCTAAAGCTGAAGTGAGTCTTGTAGGCAGCATATAGTTGGGTCTTGGTTTTTTTAATCCATCCATCCACTCTATGCCTTCTGATTGGAGAATTCAATCCACCTACATTTAGAGTAATTATTAGTAGGTAGAACTTCTTAATGCCATCTTATTAAATATTTTTTGGCTGTTTTCTAGTTTCCTTGTTCCTTTTTTTCCTCTCTTGCTGCCTTTGTGAATTGATGATTGTCCATAGTGGTATGCTCTGATTCTCTTCTCTTTATCTTTTGTGAATTTACTGTAAATTTTTTGCTTTGTGGTTACCACAAAGCTTACATAAAACATCTTATATATATAACAGCTTATTTTACACTGATAACAACTTAATTTCAATCACATACAAAAGCTGTACCTTTTTACCCCCTCCTTTTCTGTTTTTGATGTCACAATTAACCACATTTTATACTGTATATTGATTAACAAATTGTGTAGCTATAGTTATTTTTAATCCTCTTGTCTTTAACCTCACACTAGAGTTAACACACCACCATATTACAACATTAGATTATTCTGAATTTGACTATATACTTACCTTTATGAGTGTGTTGCATACTTTCAAATGTTTTATGTTACTAATAAGCAATCTTTAATTTCAGCTTGAAAAACTCCTTTCACCATTTTTTACCTCTTCCTTCTCAGTTGCCAGCTTTCTTCTTTTTTTTTTTAATTTTTAAAAAATGAAGTATAATTGATTCACAATATTTTATTAGTTTCAGGTGTACAAAATAGTGATTCAATATTTTTACTGATTATGCTCCATTTAAAGTTATTGTATAATATTGGCTATATTCCCTGTGCTGTATATTATATCCTTGTAGTTTATTTATTTTATACACAGTAGTTTGTGCCTGTTAACCCCCCACCCTTCTCTTGTCCCTCCACCCTACCTTCTCCCTACTGGTATCCACTAGTTTGTTCTCTATATCTGTCAGTCTATTTCTGTTTTGATATATCCATTCATCTGTTTGTATTTTAGATTCCCCACATAAGTGATAACAGTATTTGTCTTTTTCTGTCTGACTTATTTCACTTAGCATTATACCCTCCAGGTCCATCCATGTTGTTGCAAATGGCAAAAATTTATTCTTTTTTACAGCTGAGTATTATTCCATTATATATATATATAAAATGGGATATGTATATGTATATACACACACCACATTTTCTTTATCCATTCATCTGTTGATGGACACTTAGGTTGCTTCTGTATCTTGTCAATTGTAAATAATGCTTCTATGAACATTGAGGTGCATGTATGTATTTGGGTGAATGTGTAAGGTACTGGCACAAAAACAGACACATACATCAATGGATCAGAATAGAGAGGCTAGAAATAAATCTATACACTTATGGTAAAGTAATCTATGACAAAGGAAGCAAGAATATACAATGGGGAAAAGACAGTCTCTTCAATAGTGGTGCTGAGAAAACTGGACAGCTATATGTAAAGAATGAAAATAGAACATTTTCCAACACCATATACAAAAATGAACTAAAAATGGATTCAAGACCTAAATATAAGACCAGAAAACCATAAAACTCTTAGAAGAAAACATACACAGAACAATCTTTGACATAAATCATAGGAATATTTTTGGATCTGTCTCCTAAGGCAAAGGAAACAAAAGAAAAAATAAACAAATGGGACCTAATTAAACTTAAAAACTTTTGTACAGCAAAGGAAACCATCAATATAACACAAAGATAACCTAATGAATGGGACAAAATATTTGCAAACCATATGACTGATAAGGGGTTAATATTCAAAATATATATAACAGCTCATAAAACACAATAACAAAAAAACCCCCACTAAACAATCTTATTAAAAATGGGCACAGGGCTTCCCTGGTGGCGCAGTGGTTGAGCATCCACCTGCCAATGCAGGGGACACGAGTTCGTGCCCCGGTCCAGGAAGATCCCACATGCCGCAGAGCGGCTGGGCCCATGAGCCATGGCCGCTGAGCCTGCGCGTCCGGAGCCTGTGCTCCGCAATGGGAGAGGCCACAGCAATGAGAGGCCCACGTACCAAAAAATAAAAAATGGGCACAAGGCCTGAACAGATATTTTTCTGAAGAAGATATATAGATGGCCAACAATCACATGGAAAATTCTCAACATCAGTAATCATCTGCAAACCAGAAACACAATGAGATATCACCTCACACCTGTCAGAATGGCTATCATCAAAAAGACCACAAATAACAACTGTTGGCAAGGATGTGGAGAAAAGGGAACCCTAGCACACTGTTGGTGGGAAAGTGAATTGGTGCATCCAGTTTTGGAAAGGGTGTGGAGGTTCCTTAACAAAGTAAAAATACTACTATATCCAGCAATTGCACTCCTGCGTATATATATGAAGAAAATAAAAACACTAAAATTTGAAAAGATACAGGCACCCCAATATTCATAACAGCATTATTTACAATATCCAAGATATGGAAGCAATCTATCAAGAGATGAATGGATAAAGAAGATGTGGTGCATATATATATATATATATATATATGTGTGTGTGTGTGTGTGTATGTGTGTGTGTGTGTGTGTATGTGTGTGTGTGTGTGTGTGTGTATACACACACACACACACACATATATATATATATATATATATATATATGTGTGTGTGTGTGTGTGTCTGTGTGTGTGTGTGTGTGTATGTGTGTGTGTGTGTGTGTATGTGTGTGTGTGTGTGTGTGTGTATACATACACACACACACACTGGAATATTACTCTGCCATAAAAAAGAATGAAATTTTGCCAATTTCAACAATATGGATGGACCCAGAGGGTATTATGCTTACTGAAATTTGTCAGACAGAAAAAGACAAATGCTGTATGTTATCACTTATGCATGGGATCTAAAAAATAAACAGATGGGGCTTCCCTGGTGGCACAGTGGTTGAGAGTCCGCCTGCCAATGCAGGGGACACAGGTTCGTGCCCCGGTCCGGCAAGATACCACGAGCCACGGATCGGCTAGGCCCGTGAGCCATGGCTGCTGAGCCTGCGTGTCCGGAGCCTGTGCTCCGCAACGGGAGAGGCCACAACAGTGAGAGGCCCGCATACCACAAAAAAAAACAAAAACAAAAAAACAGATGAATGGATATAACAAAACAGAAAGACACTGACAGATATAGAGAACAAATTAGTGAATACCAGTGGGAACAGGGTAGTGGTAGGGGCAGAATAGGGATGAGGGGTTAAAAAGCACAAACTACTATGTATAAAATAAATAAGCAACAGGATATACTGTACAGCATAGGGAATATAGCCAGTATTTTATAATAGCTTTAAATGGAGTATAATCTATTGAAATATTGAACCACTATGCTCTACATCTGAAACTAATGTAGTATTTTAAATCAACTACAGTTTTTAACAATTAAAAATTTAAAAATAAATAAGCTTTCTGCCCCCTTTTTCTCTTCTCCCTGTGGAAGTCCAATGATTTGAAAATTGGCCATTTTGATGGTATACTATAGGTTACACAGACTTTCATTATTTTATTTTCCCTCTTACTAAACAATTTAAAAAGTCTTATCTTCAACTTCAATGATTCTTTCTTCTGCTTGATCAAGTCTGTTCTTGATGCTGTCTATTGCATTTTTTTATTTCATTCATTGAATTTTTCAGCTCCAGAATTTCTGTTTTTTTCTCTTTTTATGACTTACATCTCTTTGTTAAATTTCTCATTTTGTTGATGTACTCTTTTCATGATTTTGTTGAATTGTCTTTCTGTGTTTTCTTGTAGCTCATTGAGTTTCCCTCAGACTATTTTGAACTTTTTATTGGGTAAATCATAGATCTATGTGTTTTGGGTTCAGTTACTGGAAGACTACTGTGATCCTTTTGTGGTTATGTTTTCTTGATTTTTCATGTTCCTTAGAATTTTGTGTTGCTGTCTTTGCATATGAATAGCAGTCACCTCTTCCAGTCTTTACTAACTGCTTTTGGGTGAGAATTACCTTCCATCAGCCCTGCTAGAAATTTTGAGGCTTTCTCAGACCTTCTACGGTTACACCTGCTCCCTCTTGTGGCAGAATTCTTAACCTGTATGCATTCTCTCAATCCTGCAGTGCACCAGGTGGAGTGCCTGACAGCCTCTCTTTTGTTTTTCCAAAACTGGTGCTACAGCTTAAGTTTGTGGTCTCTTCCGGACCCAAAGATTCAGGCCTGCTTTCTGTGCATGCTCACTAGCCATCCTCTAAAGCTTGTTTTTGCTCACCACCTTTGGGATCATGTACAGTGTGCTGGCTGCAGAGTGGAGAGGGTGTGTGGGAAAAGCACAGGATGTGCTGGGGTTGCCCGTGGCCCAGTCAGGGGTATCCACAAGTGGGGCTTCCTCAGTGTTTTGTGGGCAGGCTTCTTGATGGAGTCTATATTTAGTTAATAGGATCAGTGTCAGTTTAATGCCCTCCAAACATTCTATGTGTGACTTTCCCAGACTCTTCCTGTCCCCTAGTCATGAAGCTCTTCGTTTAGTTTTGTAGATGGGGTGAGGGAGAAATGAGCCTCTTTGGAAGAATCCACAAAGCTGGGGAAGCTGGGTTCTCACTCACATGCTCTCCTTTTCCCCCATGGGAGAAACCATGGGCCAAGGAAGAGTTCTCTTAACCCTAAATTGTGCCTCCCTTGGGGGAGGAGTGAATTGGGTAAAATCAAACTGTTGCTCTTACCCACACCAATGCATCCAAACTCAAAACTCGTATTTGTTTTCTCCAGTGGCATGTTGGATCTTCTCCTCTGGAAACCTGGACTTCAGCGAAGTCTCTCTCATTCATGGGTGATTGCCTGAGTCAGTGTTCCCCTGGGGCTTCCAGACTGGTTGAGAGGGGCTAGAGCTAGTATGTGGGTCACATCAGTGTCCACAGCTGGAACCAAGGTCCCTCTGCCTATATTACCTGATGCATGGGTGGGTGAGATTCCTACTGTGTGCGTTGGCCCAGGACTGTGGTGCTGGACCCCCAGCTCCCACAAAGTCACTTTTATTCAACAAATTCAAATGAATATTTGTTGTTGTTGGTGGGGGGGGGGAACAGCACGTTGAACTCTCAGCCAACTGCTCTATAACTTATGCTCGAATGAAGCTTATCTAATACACATTTTCTCCGTAAAGCCCATCACACCTTTCTTGCACTTAGGAACACTTTTATCCCCCTGAGATCTGAAGAGAATTCCCACCCCCCCACCCCTCCACCTGCCTACTTTGTAACAGCATTATGGGTGGGGAGGGGAAGCAGGCTCTCAGGAGATTTTCCTATCCTGATTGAATCACCTAGCCCCAGGGTCATGACTCAGCTTATCCTGACTCAGACACTATCACCAGTACTGAAGTCTGAAATAATAACAACTTCAAATTTTTTACCAATTCCATTCTGCAATCCAACACTCTTCCCATGAAGAGACTGGAGTGTGGAATATCAGGAAACCTTATTAATAGAGATGGATAAAGAAGAAAATGATTTTAAATGGTACCAATATTTTTTAAGCTCAAATCATACCACTGCCCCCAAACTGGGACAAATTAAATAACCCAAACAAGTGGTCATGGTGCAGGTCAAAGGGAACTGATGCTGTCCCCTTTGTTGTGTGTGTGTGTGTTGAGTGGGGGACAGAAATGACCACCGTGGTCTTATGCTGTCATGATGCTGACATAACTCTACCTTGGCTTTAAAATATATTTTAACATCTAATAAAGAAAGCTAGTTCTCTCTCAGTTACTTTTCATTTTTAGAATTTTTCTGTTTAAAGACTATCTTTATCCACCGAATATGCAACTTATCTTTTTTGCCTTTGTTAAGAATCAATTAAATATATATATATATATACACACACACATGCACATAGGTCTCTTTCTGGATTCTCTATTCTGTTCCATTGACCTACTTGTCTATCTTTATACCAATAGAACATTCTGTTGATTACTGTATATGATGGTTAATTTCATGTTTCAGCTTTACTGGACTAAGGGATGCCCAAATAGCTTGTGAAACATTATTTCTGAGTGTGTCTGTGAGAGTGTTTCCAAAAGACATTAGCATCTGAATCAATAGACTGAGTAGAGAATATCCACCCTCACCCATGCAGGTAGGCATCATCCAATCTGTTAAAGGCCCGAGTAGAACAGAAAGGTGGAGGAAAGGTAAATTCTCTTGAGCTGGGACGTCCATTTTCTCCTGCCTGCGGATGACAGAGCTCTTGGTTCTCAGGCCTCGGGTCTCTGTACTTAAACCAGCTGCACTCCCCACCTCCCCAGGCCTTCATACTGAGACTTACACCATCGAATCCCCTGGTCCTCATGCCTTCAGACTCAGACTGAGTTATACCACCAGCTTTTCTTCTCCTGCTTGCAGATGCCCATTGTAGGACTTTTTGGCTTCAGCCTGTGTGCGCCATTTCTAATAACAAATTTCAATATATTTATATATATCTCCTATTAGTTCTGTTTCTCTGGAGAACCCTAGTACACCATAGTTTTATAATAAATCTTTAAGCCAGGTAGGGTAAGCCTCCCAAATTAGTTCTTTGTATTTTAGAATCAGCTTGTCAATTTTATAAAAGACTTACAGTAATTTTGCTTGGGAGTCTATTGAATCTGTAGATGAATTTGGGGGAGAACTGACATCTTAACAAAACTGAGTCTTCTGCTTCATGTACATGCAATATCTCTCCATTTATTTAGTTCTTTAACTTACGCAGCAATTTAATAGGTTTCAGTTTGTTGGTCTTGTACATTTTTGGTCAGATTTATTCCTAAGTATTTAATATACTTGATGCTATTATAAATTGTATTTTTAAAATTTTATTTTCTAAAATCTAAAAATACAATTGATCTAAAAATTGTGAGCTGGTATTATGCTAACTTGTTAAGTTCATTTATTAGTTCTAAAAGTTTATATACATATGTATATAAGTTCTGTTGTATTTTCTGCATAGACAATCTTCTGAAAATAAACAAAATATTACTTCTTCCTTTCCAGTGTAGATGGCTTTTATTTATTTATTTTCTTAATTGTATAAACTGTTGAACAGAAGTGGTGAGATCAGCCATCTTTGTCAAATTTCTGACCTTAGGGGAAAAGCATTTGATTTTTCACCATTGAGTGTGATGTTAGCTGTAGGATTTTTGTAGATGTCATTTTATCTGGTTGAAGGAATTCCCTTGTCCTAGATTGCTGAGAGGGTTTTTGTATTTTCCCAATCAGAAATGGAAGTTGGATTTTGTCAAATGATTTTCTGCATCTACTGAGATGATTATATGTATTTTTAATTTTTTACTCCATTAATATGGTGAATTACATTGATTGATTTTCAAATGGTAAGACAAACTTGCATTTCTGGGATAAGCCCCATTTGGCCATGATGTATTATCCCTTTTATATATCATTGGATTTGATTTTTTAAATTTTCATTTAGAATTTTTGCATATGTGTTTACTATTGATATTGGTCTGTAGTGCTTTTTTTTTTCCTTATAACGTCTTTGCCTGTTTTTGGTATCAGAGTAATGCTGGCCACATAGAGTGAGTTGAAAAGTATTTTCTCCTCTTCAATTTTTGGAAAAATTTTGTGTAGAATTGGCATTATTCTTTTTTTCTTATATGTTTTGTAGAATTCAGGAAAAACTGGAAACAATTTAAATGTAGATCAATAGGTGTAAACATAACCATATTTTAGAATACTATTAAGCAATTAAATTAACTGTTAATACATGAAACAACATGGATTAATCTAAAACTTATTATGCTAAGTGAAAAAAGTCAGGCAAAAAGAGCACATACTGCATGAGAACATTGCATAAAATTCTATGAAATGCAAACTAATCTACAGTGGCAGAAATAACATAAGTCATGTCTGGAAATGGGCAAGGAGGGGCAGGAGATAAGGATTACAAAGGGGCATGCCAAAACTTTTGAAGGTGATATCTATGTTCATTATAATGATTGTGATGATTGTTTCTTGAGTGCGTGTTTATGTGTGTATTATATTTTTAAAATTTTATTGTACATTAAATATGTGCAGTTTATTACATATCAATTATTCTTCAATAGAGCTAAAAATTAAATACATAAAAGTACTATAAAGAAAGTAAAAAGTAAAACTATAAGTGGAGAGAAGATAATTGCCACATATTCAGATTACAAAGGATTAGGATTCAGTAAATATGAAGAGTCCCTAAAAATCAATAAGAAAAAGGCTAACAATGCAATATAAAAGTGGGTTAAATTTATGAACGGAAATTTCATGTAGGAGGATGCATAAGTGGCTCTCAAACATATGAAATTATTCAATTTATTTGGTATGAAAATTAAAAGCACTTTCCAGATTGATTAAAATTGAAAAGTTAGATGAAATAAGTATATATAAGGATGTGTAACAATAGGAATTGGATATAAATTGGTACAACCACTTTTGAAAACAGTTTTCTGTTACCCAGGAAAATTTAACATAAGCCCTACAGTTCCACTATGAGCTATATACCTAAATAAATTGTCAAATGTGTGTTTATAAGCAAGAATAAGAAACATTGTTCAAAAAATTATAGAAGCAGTCAAAATATCCATTAACTGCATAACGGGTATATAATTTATGGTATATTCACACAACAGTATGAACAGACCCTTGAACAACACAGGTTTGAACTGCACGGGTACACTTATATGTGGATTTTTTTCAACAGTATATACTGCAGTACTACATTGTCTGAAGTTAGTTGAATCTGTGGATGCAAAACCACAGATACTGAGGAAGTGCTTTATGGAGAGCTGACTATGAGTAATACACAGATTTTCCACTGTATGGCTGGTTTGTGCCCCTAAGTCCCATGTTGTTCAAGGGTTAACAGTGTTCCTAAGATATTACAAACATGTAAAATGAATGAATTATAGTACATACATCAATATGATTATATCTCAAAAACATGTTGAGTGAAAGAAGCAAGTTACAGAAGAATTCTTATGAATTCTTAAGGCAGGCAAAACTAAAACCTGTATTTTAAGGGCGATATACTTAGGTAGCAAAATAAGAACAAGAACAGAAAGCCCCACAATAACTATAAAGGGAAGCAAGAGAATCATTAATTCAGGGTACTGCTTATCTTTGGATGGGGACAATGAATGAGAGGGTCTCAGGATGCATCTGAGGTATGGTAATATTCTGTTTCTGGTCCAGATATGGATTTTGGTTTATTATTATTACTATTATTATTGAATTTGCACTTTGTATTTTACACACTATTTATTAGATATGATCTCTTTAATAGTTGAAGAATATTTAATAGAAGAGATGGGAGAAAGAGGGGAGACGGGGTTAAGAGACTGGTTATAATACCAACCAGGGTTCTTGGCCTTCCCCAATCAATAGAGATTGACTAGAGGACAGACAAGAAATTCAGGCAAAGTTTTACTGGGGTCCCTGCTGCAGCAGGGAGTAGTGAGAACAAGTAACAGGTTGCCTTGCTTGCTTGCTTGCTCCCTGTGGGGGGGAAAGCTTGTTCCTTATATGGGGTGAGGGTAGGGGTGTGTCCAGGGGTCGGGCTGGAGGGGTGGCTTAGGTAGTTGGCCCACCCCTTTGTGGTGTTGAGTGCAGGGGGCTGCGCAATACCCTGGTTTTGCTCCCCACGCCCAGTGTTTGCTCCCAGCTCTTCAGAAGTGGCAGCTGGGCTTTTTTGGTCTTTTTGTATCTTTTGTCCAGAATTTGCCCTAACTGCAGCATGCATGCAGTTATTTTTAGTCCCTTATAGTTTCTTTGTGTTTTGTTGTTCAAGGAGAGGCTTGTCCAGGTACAAGCATTGCAGCACTGCAGCAAAGGGTCCCAGGTCCCATCCTGTCTCAATTATAAGACTAATGAAGTTATTTACACAAAAGAAATCTGAAGACCTGATGTTCTGTATTATCTGGAAGTTGGGGTGGTAGGTAGCTTGGATAATTACTTGGCATTAAATGAGTTTATGTAAGTGTTTTGCACAGTATAGGGCCCAAAGTAAGAGTCAATAATTGTCAGTTTTCTATCTTCAACCCTTTTCTCACTGATTTCCCCATATTGTATACATGTATAAATAGATAGCAAAGAATGAGTACACTAGATAAATTTTCAGTACCAATACTAGAAGTTCAGTACTATCCTAAGTATTCTCAAGGGTATTGAACAACCTGTTAGGGCTGTTAATCTAGGTCAGTTAAGACTTTGAATGCAACACAGTAGGGAAGGGTAGTGGTTCTCAAACCTAAGTATGCATAAGTCTCACACTTAAACACATCAGGATTACACACACACACACACACACAAGGATTACACTTTGTTAAGAAGTAGACTAGGGCTTCCCTGGTGGCGCAGTGGTTGAGAGTCCGCCTGCTGATGCAGGGGACATGGGTTCATGCCCCGGTCCGGGAGGGTCTCATATGCCGTGGAGCGGCTGGGCCCATGAGCCATGGCCGCTGGGCCTGCGCGTCCGGAGCCTGTGCTCCGCAACGGGAGAGGCCACAGCAGTGAGAGGCCCGAGTACTGCAAAAAAAAAAAGAAGTAGACTAATTAGAACCCACACAAATGATTCATATTTAATAGGCTTGGATTGGGTCTAGAAATCTGCATTTTTAAAACAAGCACTCCCCAATCATAATAATGCACATGGTCTGGACCAGACTTTTAGAAATTCTGAGTTTACTGATTGAAGTTCTGGGATGAGACCAATCTGGATTCAAATGAAGCACATCTAGTTCTTCATTTCCTAGGTGTAAAATCTTGGGCCAGTTACTTTATCTCTCTATGTCTCGTGTTCATCTCGTGAAATAGGAATATAATAGTTCCTACTTCATGGGGTTGCTATGTGAATTACATGACGTAATGTATTTTCAGGGTTTAGTGCCGAGCCTGGTACATGGAGAACCTTCTATACTTTTTAGTTACAATTACAAATGTCGTCGTTGTTGTTGTTGGTGGTGGTGGTGATGGTGGTTGTGTAGCCCATCCAGCTACTTAATTCTCTACAAAACATTGATTCAAATCCGTTACGTGGATTGTAGTATCCAAAGCCCTCCTTATAATATTGTACAGACTTCACATTGGCTTATGTTTTCATGGACCCGTCTGGCTTCAATTTCCTGCCTCAGAGGAATTGTTGTTCTTTGCTCTACAATAGCTTATGGCTATTCACTTTTCCACCATAATTTTAAGTCAAAGGCAAACTTTTCCTTTGTACTTTATCATTTCCTTCAGAGCAACCACAAATACAAAGCTATTTCACGTAGCAGAAATTTAGTTTAAGATCTGGGGACTACCTTAAGTGCTACATAGGAAACAACTTAGAGTCATGTTAGAGCTTTTAGCTGCCATTGTCTGCACCATTCCATATAAAAATCCCAGTCTCCTGACATCTTGCTAATTCTTCCTTTCCTATCTCTCCTCTTCACTCCCTTCTTCCTGGATTACTCTGGAATTTGGAATTCTCCCTTAATTAGACTGAGCAATTCACTTTCTCTAGCCACTCATAAACTTGCACAATTATTCTTTAAAAAAAAATAGCACCCTTTATTTAGCAAGAGCCAACATTTCTTAGAGAGTAATTGTGGTTATAAGTAGTACATAGTATAAGCTAAAACATTTGGAAGTGAATATTGAGAAGGGTGGTTGCCAGATTTAAAGTAATAAATAAATAAAAATCACCTTAGTTTGTCTGATCTGAAAGTTTAAGGGGTTATTTAAATAACATCTGTGGAATGTGGCAGAACCATGGTTGGAAATTAAGGTGATTTTTATTTATTTATTGTGGGAAAGGAACAAGACTGAAAACAGTATATTTTTTGTTGTTGTTCCTTTGGCTATTTCAGGTGAAAATGTCAAGCAACAACTACTATTTGATTCTGTGGGACTGCCTGTTTCTTGAGTGTGCCAAGCCTGGTTCTTTAGCTTTCTCTTCCTTCCTACAAGCATCTGTATATTCTTTCAATAAATTTGTTTGCTTACATTAGTTAGAGTCGATTTCTCGTATGCAGTCAATCAAATTGATAGACCACTTTCTTTCTTGACTTGTGTGACTGCATTTCTTGGTTCTCTTTCAGCTTGTCTGTCCACTCCAGGCTCCTACCACACCAGGATTCTTTTAGCATTCCTTTTTCTCCTTTTTCTATAACTGCCCATTCCTAGCTGCCTTTTTCTCCCCCTTTATATTTTCCCTCTACGAGATTTCATTCAGAGCTGTGGCTTTGACTTTCATTTTTACACTGAATTTACAACTCCTACATTGATCTAACACTACATTTGCCCGCTATTCATTATCCCCATATAGATGTTACACTACCAACTCAAACTCAGTATGATCCGATCTCTCACACATCTCTCATTAATTTAAAAACTAGTTTCCTCTCCTTCATTCCTGATGTCTGTTATCCAGTCACCCAGGATGGAAGATTGACTGGGAGTTTTAACTCTTTCTTTTCACTGTATTGAGCATCAGTTGTTTTTTGTCTACTCTATATGACAATTTCTTCTAGAAAATTGCACTTCTCTCATTCCATGTCAATCATGGTACCCTGCCCCCTTTCTTCACAGGAATGGTCTTGTGATCTGTACAGAACAAACATGTATAATATATTTATAATAGATCAATATTGGGAAAGAGAAGGCATTGTTCTTTAAGCTGCTAACCTGGGAGAATGTAAATCTGTCATGTGGAGACAGCCTATTTAGCAGAATACGCTCAATATATAAATAGAATAGGATGAGTAAGTGGAGTACATAGCCTTGAACCTAAACCTAAAACTATGTCCAGTCTAGACTTTCCAGTACTTTGAACCAATAAATTTTGCTGATTTTTTCTTAAGCTAGTTTGAATTGGGCTTCTATCATTTGTATTATGCTAAAGAGCCCTAATATTGGGTTGGCCAAAAAGTGTCTTCGGTTTTTAAATAAAAATAATAGGAACATTTTTCCTTTTCACCAAGAACTTTATGCAACAACGTATTCACACTTTTGTTCCACTACCTTTTGCCATTTCTCAGGCAACTTCATAATTTCATCTTCCCAAAACTTTTTATCTTTTTGAGAAAAGAACTCTTCTGGGTGCCTTTTAGAGTCTTCCAGGTAACTGAAATTTTTTTGCATTAAGAGAATTTTGTAAAGATCTAAATAAATGGAAATCCGAAGGTGCAAAGTCTGGTGAATACGGCAGATGAATCAGAATTTCCCAGCCAAACTGTAACAGTTTTTGCCTGGTCAACAAAGAAACATGTGGTCTTAAGGTATCCTGATGGAAGATTATGCGCTTTCTGTTGACTAATTCCAGACGCTTTTCATCGAGTGTGGCTTTCAGTTGGTCTAATTGGAAGCAATACTTGTTAGAATTAATTGTTTGGTTTTCCGAAAGGAGCTCATTATAGAGGACTCCCTTCCAATCCCACCATATACATAACATCACCTTCTTTGGATGAAGACTGTGGTGTCTGTTAGAATTAATTGTTTGGTTTTCCGAAAGGAGCTCATTATAGAGGACTCCCTTCCAATCCCACCATATACATAACATCACCTTCTTTGGATGAAGACCAGCCTGTGGTGTCGTTGGTGGTGGTTCATTTCGATTGCCCCACAATCTCTTCCATTCCACATTATTGTACAGTATCCACTTTTCATGGCCCGTCACAATTTGTTTTTGAAACGGAACATTTTCATTACATTTAAGTAGAGAATCGCATGTGGAAATATGGTCAAGAAGGGTTTTTTTGCTTCTTACATGGGACCCAAACATCAAAGTGATTAACATAACCAAGCTGGTGCAAATGATTTTCAGCGCTTGATTTGGATATTTTGAGTATGTCGGCTATCTCCCACGTGGTATAATGTAGATTGTTCTCAGTTAATGTCTTAATTCGATCACTATCAACTTCAACTGGTCTACCCAGTTGAGCATCGTCCAGAGAGAGATCTCCAGCGTGAAACTTCGCAAACCACTTTTGACATGTTCAATTAGTCACAGCACCTTCTCCATACACTGCACGAGTCTTTTTTTAATCTCAGTTGCATTTTTACATTTTTTGAAATAATAAAGCAGAATATGCTGAAAATGTTGCTTTTTTTCTTCCATCTTCAATATTAAAATGGCTACACAAAAATTCACCAGTTTTGATGTCTTTTTTTTAATGCATGCTGATATGACAGCTGTCACATACAATCTAACAAAATTATTTTGAATGAAGTTAAAGACAACTAAGTGCTACTAGAGCCATCTTACGGAAAAAAACGAACGAAGCTTTTGGCCAACCCAATAGTTTTTAATCCTGTTACTCTTACATTCAAATGTCTCACATGCGTCCTTTCTTTTCTCTTCCACTGCTGCTACACCACTCAATGATTTCATGTCATTCTTCTGTTACAACAGCTACCTTACAAGTCTGCTTGCTGACAGTCTATTGATCATCCAATATATCCAACACACTGCTATCAAAGTTAGCTTACTAATAAAATGTGGATTATATCACTCCTTTCTTTAAATATCTTCAGTGTTTATTGCATAGTGAACAAAGTCCACATTTCTTAAGAGGCATGTAAGATTTCCCCAAATGAGCATGATCTTAGTCTGAAACTACAATTCATTCACTTATGAATAAGCACCTACTTTTTTTTCAGACATCACTCTGGATACAGTAGACATAGTGATGACAAAGTAGCTTATATTCCAGTGGGAAGGTTGCAACTCTTACAACTCCTTCCATAGCATCTGATTTGGATCTAAGGACAGTCATACAAGCCCCTGCTCTGAGTTTCCTGTTCTTAGTTTTCAATGATTTTCCCCACTTGTTTAAGAACAAAATCCAATGCTAAATTCTCTATGCGGTTGATCATTTAACAACACTTTTCTTATGTTTCCTCAGTGATTTATTTACATTATAGTACAAAGTTAATGAGTCTTGCTTTACATAATTGCTTAATTGCTTAAGCAATTGTTTAATGTGTCTTTCTTGCCTTAAACAAAAACTTCTTGAAGGCAGGGCACAGATTTTATTCACCTTTGTAAGCCCATCATGCTTTGCATATAGTAAGGACTCATTAAATTTGTTGGAATCATATTTGTTGAATGATTGTTATTGAAACATAAATGCAAGAAAACATAGAATGTTATTGGGTCATTGTGCCTATTATACAACAAGTTATCCTAGGTGCTTTTCATAAGTGATTTAATTTAATCCATATAACTTCACACTTTAGGAAACTAAGGCAAAGGGGAATAAAGTAATTTATGTGAAGGTCTCAGATAGCGGCCACACCAAAAGATGTACTCAGATTTTTCTGACTACAAAGCTCAAACCCTTTCTACTTTACTACATACCACTCTGGTTTGTCGCTGTCAATAATATGAATATAGTTTTAATTTAGTGGGCCAGATTCACCTTGGTCACAGATGGGCTTCAGTTGTAAAAGCTGAGATTTCATGAAAGTTCATGCCCCATTTGTTTGGTGATTTCATAAAGAAGAAAAAGTTTTGTAAATTTGAGTGTTATTTTTTGATCAAGTTACTCTCTAAAAATGCATAGTACCAAACTGAAAGAGCAGAAATGTAGCCATAGTTTTGACAAAACACACTGGTAAAATCAGAATATCCCAAACATATACTTTTCTGAGTGTATTACATATTAAGAAAGGAAAAAAAGTTGTTGGTTTTGTTCTCCCCTCCAGGTTTTCTCTTTTTTCCTTAATGTTTTCAGTTTGTATTCTAGTTCCTATCCAAGAGATAAGCTACAACTCCACTCTGGTACGAGTTCATTTTTGTTGACTCTGAGCAGGTTATTTAACCACAGTCAACTATTTTAGTCACCTCATCTGTAAGGGAATACCCAAAAAGGTGAATATCAAACTTCAGGTAATAAATTTGTTTATGAACCAAGGGATTAGGATTATGCTCAACTGGAAAACTTTGCACTGTACTAGAATGATTTGAACAATTATCATATTTGTAATTTATTAACTATAAAATAACTTCCTCACTTTGGAAGTACTATTCTGCCCTTTGATACTTAACGTGGTATCATTAGGTTCAGGACATATAATACTGTATAATAATGAAATATTAGACTGTGTGGATTACTAGTTATCATTCAAAATAATCATAATTTTATGATGGTTAAATAAATTCTCATTTGCACTTACTTGATGTAAAATACAATATAAAACCAAAATGACCTGGTCATATTTTTCAACGATTATCAATTTCAGTTTACCTGTCCTGGTGATTGTAAAGGAAAAACAAGTGTTTTTGACATACATTGTTTTTGAGGGTGTTTACTTTTTAAAAGGACTTGGAAATCTAGTTGACAGTATAAGTAAATACTACAAAATAAATAGGATAACAATTTACTAATTTTTCTCCACTTTCTCACTCCTTTCTGAAAAGGTGACTCAAGGAAGAATACAGGGCTGAGACTCTTTGTTCCTAAGGCTCAGTTTTCTCATCTGCAAAATGTGGATAATAAAACCTAATCTTAATGAGACTGAGATTACACTTGTTTCACACATTAATGGTATATAACCTAGTGCTCTGTCACTTACATTTGAGTGAACTTGGCCTAGTTACTTCACTTCTTTGAACTTTTTTCTCATTTGTAAAGTGTGGCTAATATAATCTGTCTTGCTCATGTAGGTTTGCTGTGGGATCAGATAAAAAATGGCATGTGAAAGTGTTTTTATAAAGTACTAGAAAAGCTAAGGATAATTATTTCCAAAGCAACTACCACTGGTCCAATTTTTCCTGCTACATAGTGCTGTATGTTCTTAGATAAAATATTATACAGAAGGGAACTCAAAGTCTTTTCTCCATTATCACTTCCTTTTTTCTGCATCTGCTTTCCTAGGGAAACAAGATTTAGTTCTACCTTTGTGCTTGTCCAGGTTATAGAAAAGGCATTAGGGGCAAAGGATAGCAGTTGCCCCATTCTAGCTCCAGTTATTCAAGAATAACTGTATAGTTAATGAAATTTCTGCCCTTTCTAGGTGTAAATAAACAATTCTTGAAACATAGTCTTTTAGATGTTATATAAACAATGGATTCCTAAAGAGAATTCTTCTCTAATAATGAAAAAGCAACTTGTATATAATTACAACTAGATGATTGTGAATGTTTACTAATTGAAAACGATTCATGAAACTATACTCTTGAAGTATAGTCTTCCTTGAATCAGAGCAGCAGTGTAAGTTAATATAAAAAAAACCAGAAATAATAGTATACAGAATAAAAACCAAGATATTTCCAATCGTTGATGATCTTTTTCTTTCTTAACAATTAATTTAATTTCTTAAACAATGAATGATAAAGTTAAATTGAGAGAGAAAGGGAGAAATTTGTAAAGCTGAATTTTTTATTAACTTTCTAGGATGTAGTTATAATGCATCTTAACTCTGTAATCCCTGTCAACTGTCTCTTCTGCAAATTAATCATTTATAAAACAGATGGCTACCCTCTTGTTAGAGACCTAGAATTCAAAATTATGTTAAGGATAGGGACAAATTATGCATATAACCACTCTTTTATTATTAAAGCTGGTCTCTAAAAAGGAATACATTTCAAAATTTACCCCAATGAGGGCAGTATGAGTCTCCCAGGATTCTAGAAAGATTCCATCCAGAATAAAGTATATCAAAAAGTTTTTTTTATTTCGTATATGGCTTAATGCTATTTATTGAACTTCCTATGTATGTAGGGCAAAATATCACATCCACAACACAAAACTAAATGTGATTGGAAGGATGTGACATTGTTGGAACATTGTTGCATGCTGGCACAATACCTCACAGCTAGTTCAAATCCTTCCTTCCCTACAATTTTTATATTACTTGGACTTAATGGAAACCCAGAAAACAATAATGAATTTCCCCAAGAAATAAACTCATTATGCATCCATCTTTTCAAGTCAAGGTAATTTTAAATGGAGAGAAAGCAATTTACCATAACATCTACATAACATTATGGACAAAAAGTCAGATTTTAGAGCCCAACTACCTAGGTTCAAATCCTGCTTCAAAGAGATAATAGCTGTGTAATCTAGTGTAAATTGCTTAACTTCTCTGTGCCTCAGTTTGTTCATAAGTGAAATAATGATAGTAAAACTCCATATCTCACAGGGTTCTTGAGGATCAAATGAGTTGCTACCTGCATGGTAGTATTTGGAATACAGTATACATGATATAAAACTTTGTTAAATTAATTTAACAGAAATAGAAATAAGAAACAGCAGGAAGAACTTACTGAGAAACTTCTACAGTTACCACTCTGTTTTCATCAGTAATGAAAGCTATTTCAAAAAAAATTCTGAGAGATTTCCTCTGCTTACTTTCAAGTCATCAACTATCCATTAAATACCTACTGTGCCTGGTGTCTTGGGGACACAAAATAAATTTAGTAGTCTCTGCCCCTCGGGAAGTTACAGTTTTTCTACACTAAATTTAGAATAAATGCTCACGGCGCAAAATTCAAAGAAACATGCAACAAAAAGTACTAGAGTGCCGCAAAAAATTAACCTGGTTAAGTAAAACTATTCACAAATTCAAGATGTATGTTAAGAAAAACGTAGTTACCAATTGGGAATGCATTTATTTTGACATCTACACAGAGAGCTGCTAAATACAATGATCACATCAACAGACATTATTTAGAAATAGTAATACTTTCCTTTCTCTCTGGGGTATTTGACAAAACCTGAGAGCGATCCCGCAAAACCACAGAGAATGAAAACTGCACTGGGAACATCAAAGGTCTTATGACTGGTGCCTAAGAACCAGGAGGACAACGTGGTGGGCTCGGTGAACACCTGGATCTGTGAGGCAAAGACAGGCTCGGAACCACGATCAGAATTTGGGACGAACTTGTTCCCTCGGCTGATACTGACCAGTCCGCAAAGCCCAGTGGCGCGAAGCAGTGGTCTCCCCTCGCGTGCGACCTCCAGGGCGTGGGGGAGGCCAGGCTGAGAGACGAGGGGTTACTCAAAGCTAACGGTCCCCCCGCCGTCTCCCAGATCTCGAGAATGGGCATCCGAGAGAAAGTCCGGGCCACCACGTCCCGGCTCGGTGGGCCGCTGAGGGGCCAGCAGAGGTTACCCGAGTCCGCTGCCCTCGGCTCGGCCCCCCTCAGCCCGCCGCCCTGTACCCGGCCAGCACGTCACTTCCGGCGCGCGCGCCCGCTGGTGAAGAGGGACAGGGTCGGAGCCCCGGCGCGCGGCTGCCGGGGGGCGCGCAGGGGGGGCGGGGCGGGGGAAGGGGGAGTGTCTGCCAGCCACAGCCGCCGCCGCCGCCACCGCCGCCACCGTTGATATCGCTGCTGCCGCCGGGGCTGAGGAGTTTGCTGAAGCCTTGTCCTCAGAACCGGCCCAGTCTTCCCGCCCGCACTCCGGCCGCCAGCGCCGAAAACACTGACCGCGCTGACCGGTGCAGAAGCAGGAGTTGCCTCAGCCTGTGGAGCGGCGGGGACGGCCCCGGCTCCCCTTCCCCTCCCTGACCCCTTCCTTTCATCGTCTCAGTCATGGGGAACGCGGCGACCGCCAAGAAAGGCAGCGAGGTGGAGAGCGGTGAGTCAAGGGCTGGGTCTGGGGGCCCACCGGGCGGGCCGGAACGGGGCACCGAGCGCCCCTGCAGGTCGGAGCCCAGAGGCCGCTGACACGGTCCAGGCCTCGCAGCGGCCGCCGGGAGCCACTCGAGGGGACCCTGGGGACCCGCTGCCTTCCTCTTCCACCCCCTCCCCCCAGCTCCGGCGCCAGGGCTGAGCGCCGAGGGCCGGATGGAGAGGGCGAGGGAGGAGAGCGGCGGTCCCTGCAATTCCGTCTTTCACTAGAGCGCGCGCCGTCGTGGTGGGGGGGGGTCTCCCATGCTTAGATACTTCCCCAAATATGGTCCGGATAAAGAAGCCTCTTGGACCATCCCAGCGCTCGCTCCCCCCCCCCAAAAACGCGGGCCCCCTCTTTGGGAGCCACAGGTAGTGTTGTGAGCAGAGTTGGCTCTTTTCCCTCCATCACTTGGGTCCATCCCAACCTTATCATCAGGTGAGGGGCTGCGGGTCTGGTCCTCCGCAGGTGAGGTTAATCCTAAGTGGGCAACTACGTTTTAGAGATCCTCCATCTTTTCAGATTACGAGTAGAAAATACAATAAGAGTAAACAAAAACTTTTCCCATTAGAGAAAAAAAGCAAGGCAGGTTTGCCTTTTCTTGAGACATGCAAGAATTTGCTACAATGTCTGTAAAACTTAAAGGTCACTCTGAATTGAAGTGCTTCCAGAATATGGTGGATTTCTTCTGAGAGCTGAAAGTGCAGGCACTCTACACTTTACACCAAACAGTAAAAAGTCATGAATTTCTATATGGCTATATGGTTTTATTTATTTATTTATCTATCAATCAATCCGTCAGTCAATCTGGATGGTTTTTGCCTTTGCCAGGTTCAACTTAGATTTGATAATTCAGGATGAACAGAAAACAAATAGTATTCGTTGTTTGACCGGGAGTAAATGACATCTCAGCACTTGAGGGAATGACTGATGAATTTATTCCAGTTTGTGTAAATAGTATCTTTTAATGCTTCTATGTTTTTACTATGTTTTAGGTTAATTTCATAATTTAGCATGAAGGAAATAGCTTTTTTCGGTATCAGTAAAGCAGAATCGATTGGGAAAGATCTAGTCATTCATTTTGTTTTCTGTGAATAGTTAGATCAGATTATGTGGTTTGTGTTTCACCAATAAAGTTTTGGTGTTAATTTTCAGGAGCTCCAGAAAAGTTCAATGTCTTTAATATGTGATATGGAGATTTTAAAAAGCCAATATAGAGGTAGAATTTTAGTGTTTTTTTTCTTTAATTGCACAAATGTAGTAACTAACTGTACAAAAAGTATTTAAAATGCGGAAAGTAAAGAATTACTTGTGCCTTTCATCATTTTCCTTTTTAATTTAAAGCTAAAGATAAAACATGTGCTAATTGTATTACAAAGAGTGTGCTTGGTAATGGAGTCATATCAGTGATTTTTATTAACAAGTGCTGGCCTGTACAGTGTTTATATTTTTAACAGTGATGGTAGACTCTTTTGTGATTTATATATTTCCATTATTAAGTTACCAAACTAATTCTCCCCTAGACAGTATTAATTTGAAGCTCATAGCTATGGGATAATCTTGGAATATTTACAGGAAACAGAAAGGAAACTTTAGATGTTTATCAAAATATCTTGAAATTATTCCTATGAATAAATTCTTTCCTAAGCTTTAACTGTTAGTGATAGCCTAGTTCTTAAGTATGTTAGCCAGCTTTTTATATAAGTTTATTTATGGAAACTGAAGGTCATTATAGTAGTTTGAATAAATGTTGTGAAGTGATAAAAGAAAAGAGCAAGCTATGTCTCATTGGGACAATCATTTCAAGTGTCACATGTTGATCAGTTTGTAATTTCATTTGGAGCAATGTTATCAGGTGCATGTTGCTGCTGTTCTACTGTGGTGAACAAAGAAATTTTATCAATATATCTTAAAACTTAATGAAAGAACAGCTTTTACCATCATATACCTAACTGTTCTGTATAGTTTTTAAAAATTACTTTTGAAAATATATGCCTTTCAAAATTTGAATGTAGTTATTTAAACTTCAGCTGATACATAAAAGCATAAACTTTTAGAAATATAAGTGATTCTAGAGATCAGCCTGTGTAATCATTCCATTTCAAAGCCAAAGTGCCTGACCTCTGAATAAGCTGGAGCTGAGATCATGCTATTCGTGATACCAGAGTAAGGAATAGAATCTGATGCCCTGACTCCATACTGTATCACTAAATAATCAATTAATACTAATATTTTCAAAATATCTACAAAGTGTATTAGTTTCATATGGAGACTCTGTAAGTAAAAGCTCAAGAAATTTTACTATCTAGTGTGAGAGAGAAAATGTACATATAAAAGTTAAGTGAAAAGCAAAATATGACAAGTGCTAACATTATGGAAAATGAACTTAAAACTCTGAAAACTACCAGTAGGAAAATGTTTGATTTGAAATGATGATATAAAAATATCAGGCCAGTTAGGATTTGAGGTTTGGCCCATGCCTCATACAGGTGACTCTGGAGCTTAGTTCTAAAAATGTTCCAGAAGAATGAAGCTGGGCATAAAAATATTTTGAGAACGGTCTTAGTTAGCTTTGACCATCTGGTGCTTAAGTTGTACTCTATTGAAATCTATCCCCCTACACTTAGAATAAAACATTTTCTGGGGTAAGACTTGAAAGCTGGGGAGATTTCATTTTCATCTCCACAGTTTCTGGAGATCACATTAAGTTGGGTACCTACTATAGTGAACTAGGAAATTGTATTGATGTGTCTTAAAACTTAATGAAAGAGCAACTGTTACTTTTACATACCTGTTCTGTGTATTTTTTAAAAATTACTCTAGTAAAAAATATGTGTCTCAAAATCTGACTGTAGTTATTTAAACTTCAGCTAATATGCAGAAGTATAAATTTTAGAAAAATAAGTGAGCATACAATTCTCTGAGAAATTTTAAACTTGTCATTCAAAATTGTTTCACTTATCCTGTCTCCCACTTTTTACTTTACTCACAGTCCCCAACATAAAAACAAATGCCACCTATTTTAGCCTAGGAGGGGTTTTTTGTTTATTTCATTAAAAAACAAACAAACATTAGATTTCCTCTACCCCCCACCACATGTTGCTTGGGGGCTTTATGTTACACTCTTAGCGCCAAGGTGTTGAGACCTATGGGTAAAGTGTTGGTAGAGATTTGAATATAGATTCTCCCATGACTGCAAGTGGTAGAGCCACCTGTAAGCCAGTGTTCATATAATGAGTTTTGAATGTTTTCCAGAGTCTCTCTGTCTTAAGAACTTTTGAAGATGAATGGAAGTTGAAGAAAGTCACCAGTAGACTAGTTTCAACCAAAATGCAAGTTTCATAAAAACTAGCATTTTTTTAAAGGCTTACTATGTGCCAGGTTCTCTAAGTACTTTGCATGCATAATTTCACTTAATATTTTCAACTGTATGATATACTTTAGTTATTTCTCCATTTTATAGATGAGAAAAAGGAGGCTCAGAGAGCTTAAATGACTTGTCTAAGGTTGCACAGCTAGTAAGTCAGGGAGTAACATTTGAACTTAGGCAGGTTAACCCCAGAACCTGAAATCCTAACCACTGTGCAAACAGCCTCTGTATCCAATGGAAAATCTGATTCTAAGATACACAGAATAGCTTATACTTCATTTTAATCAGTTTATTATTATAGAAAATTTTGGTGGTTTCCAATAGTATCTTTATTTGGATATAGTAGATATCTTAAATGAAAGAGTTAATTTTTCCTTGTACTGTCTTCTAGATTCAATTTCTGTAAATTGAGGATGAAGGATTAAATTACTTTGAAAGTCTTTTCAGATTCAATGTAGTATAATTTCAAATTAAGCCATAGAAAATTAATTTTATATACTTAAAGCATTCATTAATATTTGTGTTTAATTCTTTTTTTCTCATTTGTAAATGTATACTTTCCCTTTCTGTGAAATAGCCAATTGAAAAATTACTTTTGAACTTATATTGCCATTTTAAAATACTTGGAAATTTGCATTTTACCATGGTTTACAATAGCACTATCCAATCAAACTTGCTGCTGTGATGGAAATGTTTATATTGTCTCATGTGGTAGCCACTAGCTACATGCAGCTATTGAGCACTTGAAATGTAACCTGGGCAACTGAGAAACTGAATTTTTAACCTACATGTGGCAGTTAGTGTTTGGTATATTGGACACCACACGTTTAGAGCATAGCTGTCTTTACATGTAATAAAAACGCCAACCCATCTTTCCATCATCTTGGTAATTTGTGGATCCTCACAAGTTTGTACAGATGAACAAAATGCTATATTTGTTTTTTTTCATACTAGAAATTAACTTATTTCTTCAGTATTTCCTCTGAATAAGCATTTATACACCTAGTGGACGGATTATTATAACTTAGTAATTTGTGTATAATCTGTAAAGTTAGGTACAAAGTTAATTTCCTTATTGGACTCTACTACAATTAGAATTTGTTAGTTTTTAATACTGAATCCCAGTGAATACATTTTTATTGAAAATTTTTATAGATTTAAATGTTGATTAGGAACAAGTTCAGTGATCTCATATCTTATGTCTTTAAACTTTTCAATTATCATATTTTTTAAAAGAAAATTAGCAACAGATATTTATTCCATTTTAATAGATTGGCAGAAGAATTTTGGAGTAGTCTTCCTTAGGTTAAAAAATAAAGAAAAACAAGTGAAAATAAACAGCCACACTATTTGGATGATATATACATATTATCTCATACAGTTCCATGATTTTCTGATTCATTTTGTGCAGATCATCTACTGTGTAAAATTACCCTCCTGCTCAGGAACCATTTTTCCCATTCTCCTGGTCAGTGTCCTCTACTTAGGATATAAACAGATCGTTGCTTTTCATTGCCGGTAGCAGGATAATTAGAGGCATGAAAGCCAGTTTAGAGAAGTAAGCCATGGCTGAGTGGCAGAAGCAGCAGATGAAAAGATACTAGGTAAGCCAGCATAGCTATTAAGATTCTTTCAGATAGTAAGGAGTTGACCATAAGTCATTTTGATATTCCATTAAATTAATAAAATAATTAGTATAATTTATAAAATTGTCTATATATCTATGTGATAATAAATGTTAGTACACATATGTGTCCACATTTCCTCAAGGGAATAAATCTTAGGTTTTTAACGGAAAAAAACTATATTAAGTAGGAAAATGTGGAACTTACAGGAGGTAAATATACCTAGGTCAGTACCATATTATTTGGAGTATTTTACCTTAATTTAAAAAATATTCCTCAGGAGTCCCTGTATTGTTCTTTTCTTTGTTCATTTGTTCATTCATTCTACATATTGAGTTCCTAATATGTGACAGACTTTATGCAAGTCTATGGGAATAAAGGTTGAATAGGATACAGTATATCTGCTCCAAAGTACCTGTGTTTCAGAAGGGGGAGACAGACATGTCAACAGCTTAATAAACAAAATAAAACAAAAAAAAAACTGTTACACATGCTTTTGTAAAAGTTCACTGGGGGAACCAATAGAAAGTATGGTCATTTCCACAGAGGTGGGGGGAAGTGAAGTTCAAAAAGGACTGCAAAGAGGAGGTGAGCCCTGAGTTGAACATTGAAAATCGTAAATGTTCAACAGCAGGATCACAGCAGGAAGTATGTTCTGAGTAGAGAGAGCACACAGAGTGAGCAAAGATACAGAGGGGTGAAACAGCATGGCATATTCAGGGATGAAAGTAAGTTGTCCATTATGATTAAATGATAGAGGATGGGGTTCGTGATAGGGAAGAGGGGAGATTGTACAATGAAAGATGAGACTGAAGAAATGGACAGAGACCATGAAAAGAGTTTGAATTTTATCCCATGGACATTAGGGAGCTACTGTGAAATAAGAGAAAGATATGATAAAATTTGGGTTTTAGAGAGATTACTTTGGTGGTAATGTGAAGATGTCACCATGGAACAAGTGAAGTGTTTGGAGGCAGGAAGATCAATTAGAAGACTCCCTCTCTCAAGTGAGGGACTTTGAGGGTCTGAATCAAGGTGGTAGAGGTAGGGATACAGGAAGGATCTGAAATGTGAGAAATTTGGAAACTAAAAATAAGCAGACTGTACTGTACTGATTGCATGTTGGGAATGAGGAAAAGGAGGAATTGGGAATAACTCCCAAGTTTTTAGCTTCTTTGTCTTGGTGGCTGGGTTGTAATGCCAGTAATGGAGTTAGGAAATGGATATAAGAGGAGGAACAGATTTGGGGGGGGACATATTGAACTCAGGGTGCCTATGGCATTTCTGAAAAATGATTTCTGATTGGTTGTTTTATGTGTGGATTGTTTATAATTCTCCCAGCTGTGAGGGAAAGAATGACCTTGAATGGTCAAAGGATCTTTTCCAAATTTCATGCTCATTTTGCTCCCCTTTTAAGGCCATCTGTTTAGAAGTGATAAAACTATATATGACATCTGACATGACTTCTATAAATTAAGAACTGTAGCTGCTAAAAGTTTAACTTCTTTGTTTTGAAAAAAGTAAAAGCCAAAGCACTGATGAGAACAGCGTAACTTTTAAAGAAACAAAATAATTTAAAGTCAGATAAAGTGTTACTTTTATAATTAAAGTAAGCATCCTATATGCTGTTGAGTTTTGTAGAGTCATGTGGAATAGTGGAAAAAACATGTAAAATATAGTACCAACATATATTGTACTAAGTAAATATCAATATTCTTCCCTTAGCGTTCTTTAAAATTGATATTAAAAAGTTAAAGTGTGACTTAATAGTAGGAATATGAACTTAGAATAAGAAAAATCTAAATTCTCTTTTCTAATTCTTTCCATTAGTTTGCTTTAGACAAGTGTTTTAATACCTCCAAGCTGTACTGTAAAATTGAGAAGGATGAATTTGATAAAGAGGCTGTGGCCTTTTCCAGCTTGATAATTCAATTATTCCCATATACTTATTAAAAGAAAGAAGGTATGTTTAAAAAGTAGCAAGACAGGAATAAATTATAGAAGAGTCTTACAGAATTATGTGGGTAGAGAAATGGCAAATGATCCTCAGTGTGAGCAAATACAAGGTAATTTATTTAGGGGAAATTTTTGATCTGTACTTAAAGAACGATAGCCTCTGAGTTTTGGCCTAAGAAACAAATTTTGGAATCACTGTATTGATCTTTGTAGATATTTTCATGTTCTGCTGTAGGTAAAGGGACCACTTAAATGTTGGTCATCAAGGGAGTGTATTAGAAACAAAACATCTACTCTTAGTGAAATCCTTAACATATTATGTGTAGTTATGATGTTTTGTTTATAGCAGAACTTGAGAAAGTTAAGATCAGGGCAGTTAATAGGAGTAAGTGAATTGGTCTATTGTATGAGGATAAACTTAAAACAAAAACAAACAAACAAAAAAACCCCCCAGAACTCTTCATTCTAGAAAGATTAGGGCTACACGATTGAAGTGTATAAACCAAATAGTATAGACAGAGAAAATCTGGCATTGTTCACCTAAATGTAAAACACTAGAACTCATGGGCTATTCCTCAAAACTTATAAAAGCTAGTTGTAGAGCAAATAAAAGGAAGTACAGTGAAACCTTCATAAACTTGGCTTAGAGAATAAATATATTTAACTGATTATTTATGTTTAAAGGTAAAAACATTTGTGCTTACAAACTCAGTATTTTTATCAACTTAAAAATTGCTGGAAAGTGTTGATGCGCTTTTACTCTTTTTATAGGTTTTGTAACCCTTTCAGCCCCTTACAGCTTCAAAAAGACTCATCAGTATTAGTAGACCTCTTTCTTGCTAATATTGAGGTTTACTACCATAATGCAAAAAATAAATTATTTCCCCTGATATGGAGGTATAGCTTAAAAGTTGCTTAAATAGATATAGAGGTATAACTTAACTTGCTTAAATAGAGATGGAGGTATAGCTTAAATTTTTATATTTCAATCCATTATAATTCATCTATTCATTTTTTTTAATTTCTGGGGGGGGCAGTGTAGGAGATACAGAGTTGTCTTCATGTAGCTCATAGTCTAGTGGAAGCTTTAGACAAGTAAATGCATAATCATGAGAATTTTGTAGGAAGTATATTATAGAGTATTTCCTGTAGTAACAATTTGGTTTTTTACTTTTTTGTTATAATATAAGTTAGATTCAGTAATGTTCTGTATCTATGTGGATAATTTTCTGAATCAAATTTGGGACCTCTTGGGACTTCCCTGGTGGTCCAGTGGTTAAGACTCTGCGCTTCCACTGCAGGGAGCACGGGTTTGATCCCTGGTCAGGGAACTAAGATCCCACATACTGCGTGGCATGGCCAGAAAAAAAAGAAAGGGGACTCCTTTAAAGAGAGAAATGAACTAATTGACAATTCACAATGAAGGATAATTCAGTAGCACATTTGACATTAGGGCTGCCTTATAAAATCCAATGTAAATGCCATATCTTTAGCTGATTTGCTGTTACAGGTATAAAGTCCCAGGCTTTATGGCTATGGTTTAAAGTTGTATTCCCTGTTGCCTACTATTCATATAATGTTAACTTTTCAATGTCTTCTGAAATTTTTATCTAGTAAAACAACTGTTGAATCTAAACCTATGAGTCCTTGGCAAGTCTGTATTCTCCATCTGGACTTTGACTCAGAAAATCAAAGATACTGTCTTGAGATCTCATTATTTTAAGGTTCTACTTAATGAGTATTCAGTTTCCACTTATTCAAGTAGAAGACCATATAGCATCAGCAGACCGTTGTGGTATGTGAGCCACAAAATTGAAAGAAGGTGTTTATACACCTTAGCTTCTTTTCTAAGAGCCAATTCTGCTAATTTAGCTCCTCCAGTCCTAGCTCAGCTAGGATCCTGTCCTAGCTCAGCTCCCTAGATGTATAGAAGCTATGAAAGGTTAAACTGGGGAAGAATATGAATCTCTCTTTAGGCTGTAGTCTTGAGGTTACTAAATAAGCTATAGTTCAACTGATAGAATGATGCAGAGACAGAATAGTCATTTGTTTTTCATTCATTCAATCCTTTAGTTATTCTCAATCAGTACTTAGTAAGTGCCTACCTTGTACCAGGCATTGTGCTAGTCTATAAATGCAAATATGAGAATAAATGTAAAACTTAGTTCCTATCCTTAAGCTGGGAGACAGATACATTCAGATATTTATGATAAAAATGTACAATGATACACAGGTGCCTGAGATTGATACTAGGGTGAAAATACAACATAGGAGTTTATATGGGAATAAGTGTAGAATTTCTGAGATCATCTTGGGAAATAGACTGTAACTGACTGAAATAGAAATTGGTTTTGAGTCCATTTTGGAGATGTTTACATCTGTAACTCTAGCACTTACACTAACATTGATTTCTCAGCTGTTTCTCCTACTACACATTGTGATATGTAAGGGCAGAGACAATATCTACCTTGTTTAGGTAGATATCCCCCAAACACAGTTCCCAGCTCATAGTGGAAGCTAAAACTATGGATAATTAAATGGATTAAAAAACTCAAGCTTCTTTTAGAAATGTTTACCCTCCCCCCTCCCCAGTTAGCAGGTACTTTCTCTGTAATATATTGACTATTTGGGCCTAGTAGTTGATTTATTTGATAAGAGGGTACCTCT
>NW_006774248.1:91815-94786 GCF_000442215.2 Lipotes vexillifer | reverse complement strand
CTTTCCCTCTCTTCTTAGCACAGTAGTTTATTCGACATTTATATGTCAAAATTATATCACTTTTAATTGGTAGGGAGAGATTGGTCTCAGGCTTCAGCTAGGAAGACATTAGATTAGGAAAAACTGTTATGCTCCCAACCTCTTAAAAAAGCCCTCCTCATTTGAGGCCTGAATGTTTGTGTATCCCCCAGATTCATATGTTGAATCCTGACTCCCAAGTTGATGATATTTGAAGGTGGGATCTTTGGGAGGTGGTTATGTCATGAGGGCAGAGCCTAATGAATGGGATTATAAAAAAGGCTGAGAGAGCTCCCTTGCCCCTTCAGCTGTGAGGTTAACAGTGAGGATACGGCTGTCAATGAGGAAGTGGGCTGGTACCAGACACCAAATCTGCCGGCACCAGATCTTGAATTTCCGGCCTTCAGAACTGTGAGAAATAAATTTCTTTTATTTATAAGCCACCCAGTCTATGGTATTTTGTTATAGCAGCCCAAACAGACCAAGACAAGACCTATACCATTCAGCCGTATCACCATGTTCATCGTCTGTGTTGCTGTCATTTACCAATCTCTGGCTCACTTACTTTCATTCATCAAAAACTTGGGGTCACAGAGTTTCTCTATACCATAAGCCCTGTATTCATCCTTGATGGCTTTAACTTCTGCGTGATGACTCATCCATTATCATTGCATCTCAATTCCTTGACCACATTATCCTTATCCCCTTCTCTTCACTTCAGTTCAGATAGCCAGTCTCACCAGCAGCCTTGTCATACTCATTAACTGCGCAAGAATCACTATTGTAGGCATGTCATTCTCTGATTACAATATCCTCTCCTTATTGTTTGCTTTTTAAATATTCCCATTATGATCATTCTTCATTAGAACCTCTCGCTTCGTTTTTACTTAACCAGTTTAGATTACGTGGTCCCTGAAATCCTTTGCACTTTTCTCTTTTTATCACATCCTTCCTTACAGAAGTCCAGTTGATAAACTTAACTTGTGCTTTCTTAGTGCTTTCAGCCAGGAGCTAAGCACTGCTGGAGAAAGCCACATGGAAGGGGCACTATAAATTCAACCTCAAATGGGCTGTCAACATGACTTGACAGTTGAACCACATTTCTCTGATTAACTCTGTTTCCCATTCATTACAATTTCTATTTCATTCTCTTCTTTACACTTCTGAAATCCCCATTATGTCTCTCATTCTAAGCAATGATCTTGCCTCGTATTTCGCAAAGAAAATAAAAGGTAGCAGACAAGAACCCCTTCAACTTCTTATATCAAACATCCAGATATCCTATATTTTAACTTTACCTTGTTATTCTGTTATAATAGAGGAGTTGTCTATTCCATTTATCTATTGTTAAATCACATCTCTCCTTTAGTGGCTTAAAGCAATGACAACATTTATTTTGCTTAGGAAAGGGCACTTTGGTCAGAGTTCTACAAGGACATCTCATCTCTGCTCTGTTTGACAACAACTAGCTCAACTCAGAGGTTGGGGCCTAGAATCGCTTAAAGACTTGCTCATTCACATGTCTCCTTGTTGTGCTGGCTGTAGGTGGTTGGAACCTTAGCTGGGATTTGCAGCTGGAATATCTACAGGTGGCCTTTACACGTGGCTTGGGCTTTCTTATAACATGGTGGTTGAGTTCCAAGGGAGAGGGAGAAGAGCCAGGTGGAAGCTGTATCCCCTTTTATGACGTAGCCTTAGAAGTCAAGCAATGTCACTTCTTCTGCATTCTGTTCGTTAGAAGTGAGTCACTGAGATGAGTCCATATTTGAAGAAGGTGTATTAGATTCCACCATTTGATGGAAGGAGTTCAAAGAATTTTTGACATATTTTAAAAACCCACCACATCACACATCTTTCTCTGCAAGGCCAACCCCTCTACCATTACTTTGGATCCCATCTTCTCTTGCTTTCCCAGGAACCTTATGCAATTGTGTATTTTTCTTTTTTTATATTCAACCTGCCTTCTCATTTGTTTTAACAGTGTGAACCCCTTTTTCTTTAACTTCCTGTTTTGCTTTTTGACTACATTTTCTTCCCTTTTTCATCTCTCACCTAAAGTAAACTGGCCTATGACTTACTGTACACGTGGCCATTTCAGTTGCCTTCGGTGGCTAGGCAGGTAATTAAAATCTGTGTTGGATAAAACGTGAAGCCAGGATTAAAAAAAAAAGAGAAAGTGTTCTTTTTTTCCTCTTCTTGCTGTATTATAGCTACTTACAGTCATGACGCAGAGAATGTAACCTACACTTAATGCAGTTCAGCTTTTAGAATACAACACATTTGAAAACTTGGTCTGCCTGTAAGTAAATCAGTATGTAACAACATAAAAACATAAAATAGTCTTAAAATGAGAGAGGGGCAAGTGGCTAAAAGTGTGTGCAAGGAGGTGATCATAATGCTTGGCCTTGGGATTTATGCTTTTAAGGAGGAAAAAGGATATAAGGATATGAAGTAGAGTGAAAAGAATTGGAGATCTTGATAAGGTCTGAAGATTGTTGGAGTTGAGATATTAAAGTGAGTGAGCTAAAAAGATAGATGGTTGTCAGAGAGAGGATAGAATGAAGTGGGTCTAGGGTATAATCTTTCAAGTAAGTGTCTAAGATAGGGTAGGGTGTAAATGTATATATTAAGTGAATATAGATACTAAACTAGAAAGGTTGGAGTATATACATACTAAATAAACATGTATATTAAATGAACTACAATAGCCTAGTTTTATTTGTAGTGTTAAATATAAGAAATATAGGGCTTCCCTGGTGGCGCAGTGGTTGACAGTCCGCCTGCCGATGCAGGGGACACGGGTTTGTGCCCCGGTCCGGGAAGATCCCACATACCGTGGAGCGGCTGGGCCCGTGAGCCATGGCCTCTGAACCTGCGGGTCCGGAGCCTGTGCTCCGCAATGGGAGAGGCCACAACAGTGAGAGGCCCGCGTACCGCAAAAAAAAAAAAAAAA
>NW_006774248.1:17977-91768 GCF_000442215.2 Lipotes vexillifer | reverse complement strand
GAGGGCCACGAGTGCACAAAAAAAAAAAAAAAAAAAAAAAAAAAAAATATATATATATATATATATATATATATATGAAATACATGTACAATGTCTGTTTAAAAACTCTATTAAAAATCTTAGCAGGGGCTTCCCTGGTGGCGCAGTTGTTAAGAATCCGCCTACCAGTGCAGGGGACATGGGTTCGAGCCGTGGGTCCGGGAAGATCCCACATGCCGCGGAGCAACTAAGTCCGTGTGCCACAACTACTCAACCTGCGCTCTAGAGCTTGCATGCCACAACTACTGAGCCCGCGTGCCACAACTACTGAGCCCGTGTGCCACAACTACTGAAGCGTGTGGGCCTAGAGCCCGTACTCTGCAAGAAGAGAAGCCACTGAAATGAGAAGCCCGCGCACTGCAACCAAGAGTAGCCCCCGCTCGCCGCAACCAGAGAAAGACCACACACAGCAACAAAGACCCAATGCAGCCAAAAAATAAAAAATATTGAAAAAAAAATCTTAGAAAAGTACTTAAAACTCAGATTTTAGGGCTTCCCTGGTGGCACAGTGGTTGAGAGTCTGCCTGCCGATGCAGGGGACACGGGTTCATGCCCCGGTCTGGGAAGAACCCACATGCCGCAGAGCAGCTAGGCCCGTAAGCCATGGCCACTGAGCCTGCGCGTCCGGAGCCTGTGCTCCACAACGGGAGAGGCCACAACAGAGAGGCCCGCATACCGCAAAAAAAAAAAAAAGAAAATTAGATTTTAACAATATAATTTTCAGATAAAAAGGCAATATATTAAATGTATTTTAGTGGCATGAGTTTTCAATTAATAGTGATAGCCAAAGACCAAGTGGGATCATGTTGGTTTATATATTCTGTAGATTAAATTATACTTCAGTTTAAATATGTATCTCTTCTTGAATTTAAAAATATTCATACTTGCATAGTTAAATGGGAATGTATTCTTATTCTCTGTGGAGCTATAGCTTTTATTAACAGCTGATTTAAATTTATCTAATTGAGAAAGGAATTGAATTATTCCCCTCCCCCTTTTTAAAAATCAGTTACCTGAAAAGCCTTTGAGAATTTAGAAGCTAGCTACTTAGGTGATCAGAGGTTACTTGCCTGGACACTTAATATTATTAACCTGGTGTCTGGATCACACTGAGATCTAGAAAGTAATAAAAGTGTTCTCAAAGAAATAATAATAGATGTTACAATGTATTTATATCAGTTCACACAGGTACTTTCAAAATCTTTCCTAATCTGCAAAATGGAGATAGTGCTGAGTTGTGAGATTTAGGAATCATATATGATGTGTTTCTCATGGCACCTAGAAGATGGTCAATAAATAGCAGCTATAGTTTTTAAAGGAAATCCTTAATCACTGTGTGTATAGATTGGGCACATTTTTTAACAAGTTGTCTGAATTGCAAGTTAATGGACAACTAGAAACAGCAAATTAATCTACTGGAGTAATGTTATATTTGATTATAAGGAGCTGACATATTCATAACCTCAGGATCATCAAGAATAAAAAGATATAAAAATTCAGTGGGAGATTTTAGCGTTATCCACCAAAACTTTAAAAATTGCATAAAGCAGCTTATATCATTTATTTCTCACCATAACCCTATTAGTAAATACTATTTCTATCATCACTTTCTTTTAGTAAGAAAATTAAGGCTTAGAGAAGTTTAACAAGGTCACACAATTAAATGGCAGAGCCGTGTGCAATGCAAACTTAGTCAATTTGTTCTAGGCCTTCTACTCATGATCACTAGTTATTCTGTTCTCCTAACATGGTAATGATAATTTTCTTTTAAAAATTGTACATTTGAAACTGTCCTAGAATCCAAAGAGCCCTTAGAAGATCTGTCTACCTACCATATCACTTTTTAGACTATTACTTAGCTTTTCCTATGTGCCAGGTACTGTTGTTGGTGCTATATGTATAATAACCCACTTAATCTTCACAACCCTTTGACATAGGAACTATGATTGCTCTTATTTTATACAAGAGGAAATTTAGGCACAAAGAGGCTAAGTAATTTGTCCAAAGCCACATGGTTAGTAAGTAGTCAGGCTGGGATTTGAACCCAGGCAGTGTGACTCTATAGAGTCTGTGTTCTTAACCACTATGCCATATTGGCTGCTTTTCTAAAAAATCTGTAAATGTTTTACTTTATTTACTTATCTCTTGCATAATAATCTTACTAGTGGTAGAAAACTCAGTACTCTATCAGCCAGGGTTACACCAGACAAACAGAATCAATAGGCTATATATTAAGAGATATATTGCAAGGAATTGACATTGATTATGGGGGCTGGCTAGGCAAGTCCAAATTCCATGGGGCAGGCCGTCAGGAAGGGCAGGCTGGAACTCTCAGGCACAGGCTGAAGCTGAAGTCCACAGGCTGACTTCAGGGAAGCTTCAGTTCTGCTCTTCAAGGCCTTTCAGTTGATCGAATCAGACCCACCCAGATTATCTAGGATAGTCTTCTTTACTTGAAGTGACCTGATTGTGGACTTTTCATCACATCTACCAAATACCTTCACAGCAACACCTAGATTAGTGTTTGATTGAATAACTGGAGACTATACCCTAGCCAAGTTTACACATAAAACTGATCATCACAGACATTGTTTTTTTTCTTTTTTAACCCTGGGGTGGAGGGTGGGGGGAGCTTTTCATTTTCCTAAGCCAGAAATGGAACTTTCTATTCAACCTTCATTTATTTATTAATCACTCTGGTACCTCCTCAACACCATCCACCCCCCTACCGCCATTACCACAGCCAAAAAAGATTTCAAGTGTTTTGTGATAGAAGGCATATACATAAATCATATTGTCTTTAAAGTAAAATTTTAAAAATAAACAGGACCCTCAAAATAAAGTAGATTAAGATTGAACCAGAAAACTGATGGTGAGGCTAGTTATTATATTTGAGCATAAAATTTAGCACTTTTTACATGGCAAGGGAGTTATACAGTATAGAACCTCTTCTGAATTCACTGAAATTCTAACAGAAATTTAGCATTGAATTCTAACAGGAATTTAATCTATATAAATATAAGGAGCATTGGCCTACATAATTCACAAGATAACTATTGTTTGATAAAAGAGATAACTCTTTAGATTACTAGGTGCAAGAAGGAGAGTTTCAGAAAGCTGCCTGCAGTTATTATTATTATTATTGGGCAATTTTTATTTGTATCTTGACCATTTTATCCTCTTTTGATGAATACAATTTAAAATGCCATAAGATCCTTTACTAAGAAGAGGATTTAAAGTGCTACATCATAGACTTTCAACTAGACTAAAAAGGCTTATAAGAATCTTAAGTGTGTGTCTTACAGACCCTGTCAATTAGACAGTTGGGGTTTCTAGAAATGAGGACTTTGTCCTGTAACACAGCAGTCCCCAACCTTTTTTGGCACCAGGGACCGGTTTCATGGAAGACAGTTTTTCCACAGACGGAGCAGTGGGGGGAGGTTGTGGGGGGATGGTTCAGGTGGTAACGCGAGCGATGGGGAGTGGGAGATGAAGCTTCGCTTGCTTGCCCGCTGCTCACCTCCTGCTGTGCATCCAGGTTCCTAACAGGCCTTGGATTGGTACTGGTCCGCAGCCCGGGGGTTGGGAACCCCTGCTATAGCAGCCTTACATGAGGCCCAAGGTAGAGAATGGCCTTTCAGAGAGAAATGTGAACATGGCTTTTGTCTATTGGAGTTGATTATAATATGATAACATGAAATCCAGGGTTTTAAAAGGAACTGTATCACTTAGATTGAAAGGGGCAGAGAGAAGTCATAATGAAAAGAAGCCTCTGGGCCCTCAACCTCCTGTGGAAAGGAAGCAGGCTGAGAAGCTACTCAGCTCTAAACATAGGCCATTTGTTATGGAAAATGAAAGATGACTCAGGATGCAGACAAGAAGCCAGAGAGTAAAGCTAAGAGACATGGAGAACCACTCCCAGGACTAGTCAAGGAACTGGTGACTTGTGCCCAACTGGATTTCAGACTTGCTATTGACTAATGACTGTTATGTACCTCTTGTTTTCTCCCTTTTTGAATGGTAGTGTCCCTTGCAATTTTCCTGTTCCTTGCCTCACCATTGTATATTGGGTTTGTATTGGGCAGATAACTTAACATCTTCACAGGTCGTCTAATTAGAGGAATCATGCCTGAGGAGCTGCAGACAAGAAACTGGATTTGAGGAGTCTTCTCTCCATCTGCACCTGATTTAGACTAGGTCCTGGACTCTGAGCTGATGTTGTAATGGGACTTTGGGGGGGCCTTGGGAGGGGTTAAGTGTATTTTGAAAATGGAGAAGTGTAAATAATATGTGGCCAGAGGATACTGTGACAGAGTAACGATGGCTGCAAATTTTTAACCACACTTTCCATCCAGAGGCATAGTTGATTTCTTCACTCCCTTTAATCTGGGCTAGGCATATGATTGTTTAAGCAATAAATATGGTGGATGTGATGCTGGGTCAATTCCAGGCTTATGCTTTTAAGAGGTCTAATAGCGTGTGCTCTCATAGAAACCAGCTGCTATGTAAGAAGTCTGACTGTTTTGAGACCAGCATGCCCAACTAGCCACTTGGAAAGAGAAAGAGAGAAAAGTGACAGTGAGAGAGAGAAAGAGAGAGAGAGGGGGAGACAGAGACAGAGGGACAGAGGGAGTTAGAGATAGGCCATATGGAGTAGCACCTAGGCACTAGACAAGTGAGTGACACTTTCTTAGCCCTTTCAGTCAGCCCAGCCTTCAACTGAAGCCAGATAAATGAATGACTCAGCCAGCAGTGAGAAGTGAGACGCCAGACATATAACTTCAGCTGGGCTGTTCCAGCTATCCTCCAGCTGTTTGAGTCACCCAGCTCAGACCCCAGACCTTGTGGAACAGAGATAAGCAGTTCCTACTGTACCTTGACCAAATTCTTGAACCACAGAATTGTGAGCAAAATATGCTCACAATTAACACTAAGTTTTGGTGTTTGTTACATAGTGATAGACAACTGAAACACATGCAAAGGAACTGAAATACAGAAAAGTTCTATCACCTGCCCAAGTTCAATCACATTTTAAGCCGCCTATGTCCCTGTTCTTTCCAGAGGACCCTCTGGAACCTCTTTTCCATTATTAGCAAACCTGTCCGCACCTACAGGTTTTCCATGTAATGCACATTTTTTCCCTACTACCTCACATTAATAGTTGGACAGTTATGGTTAGCATACCTACTTGATTTAATTCTAGAGTAATGATAGAATCTGAGATACAGCTGGGTACTATTCCTTAGTTTAAAATATCTCAAGTGGGATCTTCTCCTCTGAGTGTTTCATAAAAGAAATCCCTCACGCAAAAGCATTTAGTTATTAGCAAAGTACAACTGACTGAAAATTTCTTAAAGGAAATTCAGGATCATTTATATAATATACCAAAAGGTAAACAATTTAGTACTCATGAGACATTAAAGTTTTTCTCAAATGTCCTTCTGATTGTACTCTTGATTAGAGGTCTTCTTTCTTGACCATTCTCTAGAACAGAATGCTACCCTGGTCACTTCTCCCTTCTGGATATTTTTCTCTGGAACATCTAATTCCTTCCCACCACCTCATTATTCAGAGAAACTTCTTGCTTTCACAGAAAACCCAGGCACTGACACTTGCTTTTTTTTTTTTTAACCTGGAGTGAGTTTATTCAACCATTTCTTTCAACAAATGAATTTTCATAATAACAATTAGGGGAAATTTTCTACTCACCATTACTTATATATAGTAAAAAGAAAAGAAAAATCTCAACCAGAATCTCACCATTCCCAGATAACCAGTTAGCATTTTTTTCTTCAATATATCCTTTTTTAAAAATATTGGGTTAGTTTTAACAAAAATGGGATTATAATAATATTGAGTTGGCCAAAATGTTCCTTTGGTTTTTCCATAAGATGGCTCTAGTAGCGTTTATTTGTCTTTAACTTCATTCAAAACAATTTTGTTAGATTGTATTGTGACAGCTGTCATATCAGTGTGTGTTTAAAGAAAAACCATCAAAATTGGTGAATTTTTGTGTAGCCATTTTAATACTGAAGATGGAAGAAAGAAGCAACATTTTCGGCATATTATGCTTTATTTTTCAAGAAAGGTAAAAACGCAACTGAAATGCAAAAAAAGATTTGTGCCGCATATGGAGAAGTTGCTGTGACTAAGCAAACGTCTCAAAAGTAGTTTGCATGCTGGAGATTTATCGCTGGATGATGCTCCACGGTTGGGTAGACCAGTTGAAGTTGATAGTGATCAAATTGAGACATTAACTGAGAACAATCTACATTATACCACATGGGAGATAGCCAACATACTCAAAATATCCAAATCAAGCGCTGAAAATCATTTGCACCAGCTTGGTTATGTTAATCACTTTGATGTTTGGGTTCCACATAAGTTAAGTGAAAAAAACCTTCTTGACCGTATTTCCACATGTGATTCTCTACTTAAACATAATGAAAATGTTCTGTTTTAAAAACAAATTGTGATGGGCCATGAAAAGTGGATACTGTACAATAACGTGGAATGGAAGAGATCGTGGGGCAAGTGAAATGAACCACCACCAACCACACCAAAGGCTGGTCTTCACCCAAAGAAGGTGATGGTATGTATATGATGGGATTGGAAGGGAGTCCTCTATGATGAGCTCCTTCCAGAAAACCAAACAATTAATTCCAAAAGTATTGTTCCCAGTTAGACCAATTGAAAGCAGCACTCAATGAAAAGCGTCTGGAATTAGTTAACAGAGAACGCATAATCTTCCATCAGGATACTGCAAGGCCACATGTTTCTTTGATGACTAGACAAAAACTATTACAGCTTGGCTGGGAAGCTCTGATTCATCCGCCATATTCACCAGACGTTGCACCTTCGGATTTCCATTTATTTTGGTCTTTACAAAATTCTCTTAATGGAGAAAATTTCAGTTCCCTGGAAGACTGTAAAAGGCACCTGGAACAGTTCTTTGGTCAAAAAGATTAAAAGTTTTGGGAAGATGGAATTATGAAGTTGCCTGAAAAATGGCAGAAGGTAGTGGAACAAAAGGGTGAATGCGTTGTTCAATAAAGTTCTTGGTAAAAATGAAAAATGTGTCTCTTATTTTTACTTAAAGCTGAAGGAACTTTTTGGCCAACCCAATAATATTATGGTACTTACCACGTGCCAGTCACTATTATAAGTGCTTTAACCTGGTTTATTTTATTTGATCCACCTCACAACCCAGTGTGGTCTGTACTTTTGTTAACACCATTTACAGGTGAAGAAACTGAAGCAGTTAAGTAATTTACCCAACAGCACATAACTGGGATTCAAATTTAGATAGGCTTGATTTTAGAGCCTGCAATTTTAACCATTACCCTAATCTGCCATCTAAGTATACATTTTTATACTTTGTTTTGTATTTTTTCATTTTTACAGCACGAATTTTTCCATGCAGTCAGATGTTATTCTGTAGGGAATATTTTTTTAACATTTGGTTTGTTAAGTTTATTGAAATAATAACATGTATAGAACTAATTTTTTTAACTCTCCACTTCAATAGTAACCATTCTTCCTACTTCCAATAGCGTTAATTAGTTTTGCTTGTTTTATAAATGTTATCATACAGTAGGTACTCTTTTGTGTCTGATTCATCCCTATTGTTGAGTATAGTTAGAAATTGTTCTCTTGGCTGTATTGTATTCCATTGTTTGAGTATATCATAATTTATCCATTCTGTTGTTGGTATATGTTAAGTTTCCATTTGGGGGCTATTATAAATGGTGCTGCTATAAACATTCTGGTACATGTATTCTGGTGAAAATATGTATGAATTTCTATTGAGTATATACCTAGTTGTGGACATTCAGCTTTAATAGATACAGTCGATAGTTTTCTGAAGCTGTACCAATTTGCAATACTATCGGCATCGTATGAGAGTTCTCATTGTTCCACAATCCCAACAACTTTTGTTTTTTCCTTCCTTGTTAGCTTTAGCAAAATACTAGTGTTCCATTGTATGATTATGTACTGTCTTTAAAAAGGCAGCTCCTGTTGTTGGGCATTTAGGTTGTTTTCATTCTTTTTCTGAAAAGTGTTGAGACTAGTATTCTTGTAGATTTATTTTTTTAGACTTCTGGTACATGTTTTCCATGCACATAATAGTACAAATAACATGAGTGTTTGTTTCACTGAAACATTATAAGAATGAGTTATTGTAAGTTTTACAGCTTTAGTTAATCAGCATGAAATAGCATCTCATATTTTTAATTAATTTTATTTCTAGCAAAAGTTGAACATTATGTTTATTGGTAATTTTTATATTTTTAATAAGTGACCTGTTCTCATCCTGTGCTCATATTTCACCTGAAATATTTGTGAGTGTCTTTATTATCATTATTAACCCTTCTCTGGCTATATGTTATAAACTTTTACTATTTATATTTCAATTTTGTAAAAATTTAAGTTTTTATGTAATCAAATGTATATTTTACAGTTTTTGTCTTTGATATCATGCTTTAAAAGATCTACTCATATTTTCAACTATTCCATTCCATTCTCTTCTTCTCCTTTGTGTATATATATGTGTATGTGTACATATATGCATATATTTGTACTGTATACATACATATATATATTCAAGTTTTACCATTTGAAAAATATGAAAATGTAAACTTTCTGCTTCTATGTCATGTCATCTTCTTTTTCTCACATCTCTTTTAAAACTAAACTTCTTAATTAATAGGCTAATTTCACAGCTTCTACTTTCTTTCTGTTTATACCTCAAATCCTAAGGTTGATCTCTGTTCCTACCTGCTTTGGTAAGCATCATCAATAATCCTGTTTGTGACCTTTTTTCTTTAGTTTCTCTCCTCCGTAATGTTTCCCCAAGTGAGTCACCCACTCAGTTACTTCAGATAATGCCACTTCGTATTACTTCTTTGTGACCAACACATATCTCTCTTCAGTTCTCCAGGCATATTTAATTTTTACTGGGTGTGTTACCTGGAAAGTCAAATTGAGGAAATTGTCTTTTCCCTAAGTTTGTATCCCCTATTTAGGTGAAAATGGGGAACTTTCTTAGTCATGTAAGCCAGAAATCTGGGAGTCTTTCTAGATTCTTTCATTTTCCTTATCCCCTACCTCTCATTGGTGACTGCATCTTATCAGTGATTTGTCCCCTCATTTCTACTTCTACTGCTTCTGTCTTAGTCAGTTCTTTATCATCCCTTTCCAGGATATCTAAAATATTTGCTTAACCAATCTCCTTACCTATGTTTTCTTAGCTATCTCCCAAAACTGATCTGGTTGCTCCCTGCTTAAAATCATTTTTTTGTCCTGCATTGAATGTCGTATAGAATCTGTTCTTAGCATGGCATATAAGACCTGTCATGATTTGGCCCCTGTAACTTATTTGATTTCCTTCCTATCACTCCTTATAGTGCGTTTTAAGACACAATAAGACACTGTTATTAACTATGATTCCTTTGGCATTTGTTAATGACTTTAACACCCAAAGCTGTAGTATTCAGAAGTATGCCCCAAACACAAAATGAATCTTTCTGTATTGCCAGCTAATGTTTATTAAGATATTACAAATAAATATTTTAATTAGTTTGAGCAAAACAAATCAATCTACTATGGGAAAAATGTATTGGATTAATTCAAAACTAAATCAAAATAATTTTGTCTGCTGTTTCTTGCTTGAGATTATCTATATTAATATTTCCCATTAGTGTGGATTATTGAAGATTTACTGTACCTGATCTCTTCTTCCATTATTGATTTTATATAAACTTCTCAAAGGAATTAACCAAGGATATAAATAGTACCTGTACATAATTACCAAGTTCTTGGAAATTAAAAAAATTGGTAAGTATGCCTTTTTTTGAGCTATAATTTCTGAAATTCACCCTGCTACTTTTCTTTTGTAAGGCCTTTACCCATACTCTTTCCTGTCTGGAAATCTTTTTATCTCTTTTCGTTTCACCTAATTAACCCTTTATCACATCCCTCATATTTCATTTCAATTATTATGCTTTTAGGAAGGTGTTCTCTGATCTTCCCACATTAGATTAAGGTCTCCTGTTATATATTTTCATAGAATCATGCCGTTTTTTTATAGTACAGTCTTTCTCACTGAATTATAATATCTGTTTGTGCTGTTAACTGAAGTCTAGCACACAGTACTGTGCTTGGCACATAGTAGGGACTCAGGAAATACTTAGTGAATAGATAAATACAGTTTCTTAATAGGCGAAGAGGATAGATTGGAAATATTTTTTCTGAGAGATGCTTGTTTTAAATATAGCCATAACAACCTTGATATATCTAAAATACTATAAAAAGAAAAAATCTAATCCTATAGAATGATGTGCCAACTGGTGCTTTTAATTTTTATTTGTATTTATTCCTAATATAAGATTGGGAAGATAGTCATCAAAATACTTCTGCTAGGTAGCAAAGAAGGCTAATTATGTTCCTGGAAATAACTACAACTATATACTTTAAACTTCAGGCCTGGTTTACTTGTTATATTAGAAGCAATGTCTTAACAAGAAACTAATATTGCAAGCGGTCTTGTGAACTTGACTCAAAAACAGAAGATCAAATGGAGATTTATTTTGGAGAATTGAGAATATAGTGGTATAGCAATGAATATCCATTGGTGGCATTGCCGTGAAGGTGAGTGTCCATTTCACAATAGACAGTGTCTTAAGTGCATTGCTTCTCAACTGTGGCTTACCTCCTTTGGTTGCTCCCTTAACCTGGTTTTCAAGTCTTCCTAACCATTCTATATTATACCCATTTCATGAATTCCTTTTCTTCTTAAAATAACTAATATCCGTTTTGTTGTTGTTGTTGTTGTTGTTGTTTTTAACAACAACCTGACTAGTACATGTCCTAAAGGGGAATCTAATTCACATGTCCTCCCAGGAAAGGCAGCTACAGGTCTTATTTGTATGCATATTTCATAGGGCTCCCAGGGAAACAGTGAAAAGTACTCTTAGGATGGATAGTTAAGCTCTTAAGTACAGTAATCAAGGATAGAACTGTAATTGATAGTTGGGAGTAATGTTTTTGCATAGAATAATTCTGAAAGATGGTGCTCCAAATTTCTTAAAAGATTGACAGGAAATATTTTCAGTGCAGAAAACTGACAGGATTAATATCCAGAATAAAAAACACTTTAAAAGTCAACAAAAAGACAAAAAATGAGAATGGAGAGAAAAATACAGTAAAGGATGTGAATAGGTAAATTACTGAAGATGAGATTCAGGTGATCAGTTGACATATGAAGAGATATTTGATTTCATTAGTAATCAGTGAAATTTAAAATAAGATGTCTTTTTTCGTTTACCAGATTAGCAGAGATGAACAAACCACACATGTGTGTATTATGTATTGCAAGCATGTTGAGTGTAAATTGGGATAGCTCCTCATGAGATGATTTGGCTGTATCTATTAAAACTGAAAATGGGTATAAACAGTAACTCAGGAATTCCTCATTTTGTATCTTCTGAATAGAAACACACATATGCAAAAACAAGTATGTATTTTTTTTAAAAAATGACAACTATTGGCAAGGGTGTGAAAAAACTGGACCCTCATACATTGCTGGTAGAAATGTAAAATGGTGCAGACACTTTGGAAGCTGTCAGTTTCTCAAAACGTTAAGCACCAAATTACCATACCCAGCAGTTTTTACTCTTAGAAATCTGTCCAATAGACTTACCAACATATGTCTACACCACTTGTACACAAATACTCATAGCAGCATTGTTTATAATAGCCATAAAGTGGAAACAACTGGTGAAACAGAATGTGGTGTATCGGTACAATGGAATATTATTCAGCAATAAAAATTAGCAAAGTATTGATACATGCTACAACATAGATAAACTACAAAAACATTATGCCAAGTGGAAGAAGTGAGACAGGAAAGATTGCATATTGTATAATTTCATTTATGTGAAAATGACAAAATCTGTAGAAACAAAGTAGAATAGTGGTTGCTCAGGGCACATAGTGGGAATGGAGAATGACTGCAAATGGGCATGAGGTTCCTTTTGAGGTGATGGATACTCTAAAATTAAGTAGTGGAGATGATTGTGCAACTATAAATTCACTTTAAAAATGCCACTGAGGGCAGGGTCAAGATGGCAGACTAGGAGTAGTGGAATTTGTGTCTCCACACAACTAGGGCTCCTACCAGGCACTGGTGGGGGACCACGGAAACCTAAGGGGATAGAGGCACCCCCAGCGACCAGCTTGCGGAATCTTGGATTCCAGATCAGAGATCAGGCCCGAGCTTCTGTGGTGGGAGCTGCGAGTCCAAACTACTGGACTAACAGAGAACCTCAGACCCCAGGGAATATTAATCAGAGTGAGGCCTCCTGGAGATCCTAATCTCAGCATCAAGACATGGCTCTCTCCAACTGCCTGCAAACTCTAGTGCTTGACACCTCAGGCCAAACAATGAGTAAGAGGGGAATACAGGCCCACCCATCAAAAAAAAAAAAAACAAGAAACGACAAAAAAAATGTGTTACAGATGACCGAGCAAGGTAGAAACCTACAAGACCAAATAAATGAAGATGAACTAGGCAACCTACCTGAAAAAGAATTCAGAGTAATGATAGTAAAGATGATCCAAAATCTCGGAAACAGAATGGAGAAAATACAACAAACATTTAACAAGGATCTAGAAGAACTGAAGAGCAAACAAATAGTGATGAACAACACAAAAACTGAAATTAAAAATACTCTAGAAGGAATCAATAGCAGAATAACTGAGACAGAAGAATGGATAAGTGAGCTCAGAGATAAAATGGCAGAAATAACTGCCAGGGAGCAGAATAAGGAAAAAAGAATGAAAAGAATTGAGGACAATCTCAGAGACCTCTGGGACAACATTAAACACATTAACATTTGAATTATAGGGGTCCCACAAGAAGAAGAGAAAAAGAAAGGGTCTGAGAAAATATTTGAAGAGATTATAGTCAAAAACTTCCCTAACATGGGAAAGGAAATAGTCAATCAAGTCCAGGAAGCGCAGAGAGTCCCATACAAGGTAAACCCAAAGAGAAACATGCCGAGACACATATTAATCAAACTATCAAAAGTTAAATACAAAGAAAAAATATTAAAAGCAGCAAGGGAAAAACAACAAATAACATACAAGGTAATCCCCATAAGGTTAACAGCTGATCTTTCAGCAGAAACTCTGCAAGCCAGAAGGGAGTGGCAGGACATATTTAAAGTGATGAAAGGGAAAAACCTACAACCAAGATTATACAGCAAGGATCACATTCAGGTTAGAGAAATTAAAACCTTTACAGACAAGCAAAAGTTAAGAGAATTCAGCACCACCAAAACAGCTCTACAACAAATGCTAAAGGAACTTCTTTAGGCAGGAAACACAGAGAAGGAAAAGACCTATAAAAACAAACCCAAAAGAAATAAGAAAATGGTAATAGGAACATATATATCGACAATTACCTTAAATGTAAATGGATTAAATGCTCCTACAAAAAGACATAGACTGGCAGAATGGATACAAAAACAAGACCTGTACCTATCCTGTCTTTAAGAGACCCACTTCAGACCTAGGGACACTTACAGACTGAAAGTGAGGGGATGGAAAAAGATATTCCATGCAAATGGAAATCAAAAGAAAGCTGGAGTAGCAATTCTCATATCAGACAAAAGAGACTTTAAAATAAAGACTATTACAAGAGACAAAGAAGGACACTTCATAATGATCAAGGGATCAATCCAAGAAGAAGATATAACAATTTTCAATATTTATGCACCCAACATAGGAGCACCTGAATACATAAGACGAATGCTAACAGCCATAAAAGGGGAAAATGACAGTAACACAATAATAGTAGGGGACTTTAACAGCCCACTTTCACCAATGGACAGATCATCCAAAATGAAAATAAAAATGGAAACACAAGCTTTAAATGACACATTAAACAAGATGGACTTAATTGATAGTTATTGGACATTCCATCCAAAAACAACACAATACACTTTCAAGTGCTCATGGAATATTCTCCAGTATAGATCATATCTTGGGTCACAAATGAAGCCTTGGTAACTTTAAGAAAATTGAAATTGTATCAAGTATCTTTTCCGACCACAATGCTATGAGACTAAGTATCAATTACAGGAAAAACACTGTAAAAAATGCAAACACAAGGAGGCTAAACAGTATCTTACTAAATAATCAAGAGATCACTGAAGAAATCAAAGAGGAAATCAGAAAATACCTAGAAACAAATGACAATGAAAACTCAACGACCCAAAACCTATGGGTTGCAGCAAACGCAGTTCTAAGAGGGAAGTTTATAGCAATACAGTCCTACTTCGAGAAACAAGAAACATATCAAATAAACAACCTAACCTTACACCTAAAGCAATTAGAGAAAAAATAACAAAAAAACCCCAAAGTTAGCAAAAGGAATCATAAAGATCAGATCAGAAATAAATGAAAAAGAAATGAAGGAAACAATAGCAAAAATCAATAAAACTAAAATCTTGTTCTTTGAGAAGATAAACAAAATTGATAAACTAATAGCCAGACTCATCAAGATAAAAAGTGAGAAGACTCAAATCAACAGAATTAGAAATAACAATGGAGAAGTAACAGCTAATACTACAGAAATACAAAGGATCATGAGAGGTTAATACAAGCAACTCTATGCCAATAAAATGGACAACCTGGAAGAAATGGACAAATTCTTAGAAAAGCACAACCTTCCGAGACTGAACCAGGAAGAAACAGAAAATATGAACAGACCATCACAAGCACTGAAATTGAAACTGTGATTAAAAATTTTCTAACAAACAAAAGCCCAGGACCAGATGGCTTCACAGGCGAATTCTATCAAACATTTAGAGAAGAGCTAACACCTATCCTTCTCAAACTCTTCCAAAATATAGCAGAGGGAGGAACACTCCCCAATTCATTCTACGAGGCCACCATCACCTTGATACCAAAACCAGACAAGGATGTCACAAAGAAAGAAAACTACAGGCCTATATCACTGATGAACACAGATGCAAAAATCCTCAACAAAATACTAGCAAACAGAATCCAACAGCACATTAAAAGGATCATACACCATGATCAAGTGGGGTTGATCCCAGGATTGCAAGGATTCTTCAATATACACAAATCAATCAACGTGATACACCATATTAACAAATTGAAGAAGAAAAACTATATGATCATCTCAACAGATGCAGAGAAAGCTTTTGACAAAATTCAACACCCCTTTATGATTAAAAACCCTCCAGAAAGTAGGCATAGAGGGAACTTACCTCAACATAATAAAGGCCATATATGACAAAAACACAGCTATCATCGTCCTCAATGGTGAAAAACTGAAACCATTTCCACTAAGGTCAGGAACAAGACAAGGTTGCCCACTCTCACCACTGTTATTCAACATTGTTTTGGAAGTTTTAGCCACAGGAATCAGAGAAGAAAAAGGAATAGAAGGAATCCAAATCGGCAAAGAAGAAGTAAAACTGTCACTTTTGCAGATGACCTGATATTATTCATAGAGAATTCTAAAGATGCTACCAGAAAACTACTAGAGCTAATCAATGAATTTGGTAGAGTAGCAGGATACAAAATTAATGTTCAGAAATCTCTTTCATTCCTATACACTAATGATGAAAAATCTGAAAGAGAAATTAAGGAAACACTCCCATTTACCATTGCAACAAAAAGAATAAATTACCTAGGAATTTATTACCTACCTAAGGAGAGAAAAGACCTGTATACAGAAAGCTATAAGACACTGATGAAAGAAATTAGATACGATACAAACAGATGGAGAGATATAACATATTCTTGGCTTGGAAGAATCGACATTGTGAAAGTGACTATAATACCCAAAGCAATCTACAGATTCAGTGCAATCCCTGTTAAACTACCAATGGCATCTATCACAGATCTAGAACAAAAAATTTCACAATTTATATGGAAACACAAAAGAACCTGAATAGCCAAAGCAATCTTGAGAAAGAAAAATGGAGCTGGAGGAATCAGGCTTCCAGACTTCAGGCTATACTACAAAGCTACAGTAATCAAGACAGTATGGTACTGGCAGAAAAACAGAAATATAGATCAATGGAACAGGATCAAAATCCCAGAGAGAAACCCATGCACATATGGTCACCTTATCTTTGATAAAGGAGACAAAAATATATAATGGAGAAAAGACAGTCTCTTCAACAAGTGGTGCTGGGAAAACTGGACAGCTACATGTAAAAAATGAAATTAGAACACTTCCTAACACCATACACAAAAATAAACTCAAAATGGATTAAAGACCTAAATGTAAGGCTAGACACTGTAAAACTCTTAGAGGAAAACATAGGCAGAACACTTTATGACATAAATCACAGCAAGATTCTTTTTGACCAACCTCCTAGAGATATGGAAATAAAAACAAAAATAAAGAAATGGGACCTAATGAAACTTCAAAGCTTTTGCACAGCAAAGGAAACCATAAACAAGACGAAAAGACAACCCTCAGAATGGGAGAAAATATTTGGCAAACCAAGCAACTGACAAAGGATTTATCTCCAAAATATACAAGCAGCTCATGCAGCTCAATATCAAAAGAAACAAACAACCCAATCCAAAAATGGGCAGAAGACCTAAACAGACATTTCTGCAAAGAAGATATACAGATTGCCAAGAAAAACATGAAAGGATTCTCAACATCCCTAATCATTAGAGAAATGCAAATCAAAACTACAATGAGATATCATCTCACACCTGTCAGAATGGCCATTATCAAAAAATCTACAAACAATAAATGCTGGAGAGGGGTGGAGAAAAGGGAACCCTCTTGCACTGTTGGTGGGAATGTAAATTGATACAGCCTCTATGGAGAACAGTATGGGGGTTCCTTAAAAAACTAAAAATAGAACTACCATATGACACAGCATTCTCACTCATCATATACCCTGAGAAAACCGTAATTCAAAAGAGTCATGTACCGCAATATTCACTGCAGCACTACTTACAGTAACCAAGACATGGAAGCAACGTTAAGTGTCCATCGACAAATGAATGGATAAAGAAGATGTGGCACATATATACAATGGAATATTACTCAGCTGTAAGAAGAAATGAAATTGGGTTATTTGTAGTGAGGGGGATGGACCTAGAGTCTGTCATACAGAGTGAAGTAGGTCTTAAATTGAAAAAAATACCATATGCTAACACATATATACAGAATCAAAAAGAAAAATGGTTCTGATGAACCTAGGGGCAAGACAGGAATAAAGATTCAGACGTAGAGAATGGAGTTGAAGCCATGGGGTGGGGGAAGGGTAATCTGGGACGAAGTGAGAGAGTAGCACTGACATATACACACTACTAAATGTAAAATAGATAGCTAGTGGGAAGCTGCTGCATAGCACAGGGAGATCAGCTCGATGCTTTGATGCCCTGGAGTGTTGGGATAGGGAGTGTGGCAGGGAAATGCAAGAGGGAGGGGATATGGGGACATATGTATGCATATAGCCGACTCACTTTGTTATACAGCAGAAACTAACACATTGTAAAGCAATTATACTCCAATAAAGATTTTAAAAAAATGCCACTGAATTGTACACTTAAAAGTGGTTAATTTATGGTAAGTTATATCTTAGTAAAACTGTTAAACATGATTAATAGCTGGGCACTTTATAAACATTGTAACCTAAGATGGTGGTCCAACACTTGCATGAAGGATTGCTGGAAGAAATTAAGACCAGAGGTGTTTTATTAGGAGAATTAAAGAAAATGGAAAACAGAGGGGGTGAGGATGGAGGGGAGAGAGGAAGAGAGAGAGAGAGGGGAGAGGGGAGAGGGAGGAAGATCACAATGTTCATTATCACATTCTTTGTAATAATGGAAACTGAAATAGCATAAGGGCCCATCAGTAGAGAAATAGCTAAGTAAAATATGGTACATATGAAATAAGTAACTTGCAAACAGGTATTCAGAGCATAATACCATTCAGGTATATTAAAAATTTAGTATATATGATATCTGTGGAAATATATGTAAAAGTATAAAAATAAGAAAATTTAAGGCTACAAGTAAATTTGGAATAGTGGTTGCTTCTAGGGAGCAGAGCAGGGGAATCAGGATGAAGGTGGAAATCAGGAGGGCTTTCAGTATTGTATATAATCTAATTTCTAAATAGATACTACATTCAAAATTATATAATTTTTGAAAGTATAAACAGGGGGCTTCCCTGGTGGCGCAGTGGTTAAGAATCCACCTGCCAATACAGGGAACACGGGTTCCAGCCCTGGTCCAGGAAGATCCTACATGCTGCGGAGCAAGTAAGCCCGTGCACCACAACTACCAAGCCTGTGCTCTATATTCCCTGATCCACAACTACTGAGCCTGCATGCCACAACTACTGAAGCCCGTGTGTCTAGAGCCTGTGCTCCGCAACAGGACAAGCTACTGCAATGAGAAGCCCGCGCACCGCGCTGAAGAGTGGCGCCCCCTCCCTGCAACTAGGAAAGCCCGCACACAACAACGAAGACCCAAGGCAGCCAAAAAATAAATAAATAAAATAAATAAATTTATTAAAAAAATGTATAAACAGAAAAATGGACTTGAAGCAAGTATTCCAAAATATAAATAGTGGTATTTCTGGATGGTGGGAGTAAGGATGAGGAAAAAAAACAAATTTAAGCAACAAATATAAAAAAAGCATCCTTTTCTTTGATTAGCTAATGTAAAGCTGTTAAAAAAATATATATATATAAAAGTGAAAAAAACCCTGAAAAGTGGCAGTGATAACCCTGCAAGCCCAAAGCAGACCTGAGGAGCAGCAAGAGTAGAACAACAGCTCACCATCAAGGTCACTGACGTTTGGAATAGAGCATCAGTGACCACAGTAGGAAAACCTAGGATTCTGCCTGGAAACAGAGGGAACTTAGGGATCATGGTATTTTATTGATGGGGGCCATAATAATCCAGATTATAATACTTTAAACATCTTATATTCACATGTGACACACTTGCCATCATTTTTTGGTTCTTATTCAACAATAATTTTGCTTATAAAATTTGACAGTGTTTTTCAAACCACTTACAATGTTATCCACTTTTTCAGTTGAGGAAGTTGGGAATTCACTTCTCATTATCTACCTGCTCTTAAAGGGTCCTGTTTCTATCTTCCAAATATCATAGAAGGACATCTAATGGGGAGAACTTTATTTGCATCCCCAACTTTAGGAATAGGAAGTCCAGGAAGTATTTTATAGCTTTCTAGCTTCTATTATAGTTGGAAAAGATGGAAAAAAGCAAATACGTTTTAAAGTTTTTATCCTTGCCTGTTATTATAGAATGGAAAGGATGTTGCATGAACCAATTAGCAACATCCAATACAGTCTACTCCTTTGACTGTTCATCACCTACATATACCCTTCTACTGACATTTCCATACATAATGGTAATCACAGTATGCTACATCTAGATTTAATGCTACTATCCTTCATATAAGTGAAAACACACTCAACTTCTACCTGGAAGGAGAGACTCAAAATTCCGTCAGTCCCTGTATCAATCTCTGAATGATACTCATTTAGTCATAATATCAGTGCAATTTTCTGCTACCCTGTGCTAAATTACAAAGTCCACAACCACTAACATACCTTATATAAAATTACTGAGGAACGGGGAGAAGGATATTGATGTGTTAGATATATACATACATACATATGTGTACCCATACCAGAACAAGGTGGTATTTATGAGTAGCTGCAGTAGTCCTTGTTGTTCTGTCTAGAAGTTGCAGTGGGGGTGAGTATGTGTGTGTATGCGTATGTAACATCTCCACAGCTCCTTCATTGTTGTTCCCTCTGTCAGTATATAAACTAGAAGGGGTTCTATTCCAGGATAGTTGTTCAGAATTGTAGTTCAGACCATCATTCTTGAATTATTGAGACCTTGATAGTGTTTTCTATGTTGGATTGCTGAAGTAACCTATCCTTTTCACCACTCAATGGAAATTATAAGAATATATCCCCACAAAATTTCATGGGCTCCAGTCCTGTTCTTCTCTGCACACATTTTATAGCAAGAACCTATGTTTCACTGATAACCAAGATTAAATACCCAAACAAAAATAATAACTCCCCTATTTTGCCTTTTCTCTTAAAGAAAAATAAAAATTGTAACAAAGCATTATCTTGTAGTTTAATTGCTGCACTTCCTTTTTTCTTTCTTACTGGTGTATAAATGATGATGATTCTTACAATTGGTAGTCTTAGATTCAATGAAATAGAGTAGTGAGGTCTACCACTCTCAGCTCTATTCCAGTGGTTCCCACATCTGTGTCTTCTGTGGTTGAAGAAACATCACCATACACTGGTGGCTGACAGATTTCTTTCGTATATGAACTGTAAGGTTTCAGGACATTTCTGGTTTTCTTGGCAATAATTAATCTTAATTTTCAAACTAACAATGTTCATTAATCATTTTTTCTTCAGTGTCCTCATTGTACGGGCTATTATGAATTTTAGGTATCTATCAATGTTAGAATTCTGTGTCAAATCAGCAAGAAACAAAAATATTTTATTCTCTTCATTAATTTGATTATGAAACAAAGTACCTATTCATTATTTTTATTTAGATTTTTTTTCTTTTTAATAATTTAGTGCTTTGTGGGGGTGGTGGTGGTGGGATGAACTGGGAGATTGGGATTGACATATATACACTAATGTATAAAATAGATAAGTAATAAGAACCTGCTGTATAAAAAAATAAAACAAACAAAAATAATAATTTAGTGCTTTTGTTTGATCCAGAAAATTTTTTGTTGTGATTCATCTTTCTAAATAAGAATAATTTTGTTGATTTCATGGCTCTTTTTCATCTTTGTTTTTATATTCATTATGTTTTTATCTAAGTTTTATCTTACTTTTTTAAATACATAAATTTAAAGATGAAAAACGAGGTATTCTTCAAATACGTTCAAATCACGAGTCCGTAATTTCTTTTTTATTGAAAAATTCTAAAACTTCTTCCCAACTGGAGCTAGAATGGCATATTCCTATCTCAATTTCCCCTTAGCAAAGTCTCTAAAATGCTTGCAGCTATTCTTTTAGCACCTGACATAATAGGAAGTGTGAAGGAGGGGAAGTTGGAATGAAAAGAACAGTTTTAATGGATTGTAGTTAAAGTATCTTTTGCAAATCTTACAAAAGCATATAGCCTGTGAACACAATGCTAAGAGTCTCTCCCAGGGTGTTAGAATCCCTCTCCCCTACCCCACTCGTTTTCTGAATTTTAAGCTTCTTTAGCTTCACAGTAAATCTGCAGTGGATCTTGGGTTTTCATTCTCTTTATGAGGGAAGGCGTCTCGACCTCTGGCTGGCCACTTATGACTCCTTTGCTCATGTTCCTTTTTCTGAGATCCAAAGGACAGAGATGCATTTTCCCTGCCATTGCAAATGGAGCTCTAACAAGTCTTTACTCTGCCCCAGGGCCTAGGTGGCTTCATCCACTATTAAGTATCTACATTTGGTACATTTAGTGAGTCCCGCATAGCAGCCCCTAACTATTGTGGACTCTAGAGAATGTCAAATCTCTGAGTGGTTCCCTAGAAGCACCTCATTTGATTTGAGGTGAGGGTGAAACACCTCTTCTCCTAAATGGTGTTGCCTGTCTCACAGCTTGATTCACTACAGTCCTCTCCAGGACTCTTCAGCCTCTACTTCTGATGTAAATTGGCTAATGTTGGCATATCTGGTTTGATGATCTGTTAGTTTGTCTCTGTAGGTAGTCTGGTCCTTAACTGAGGGCAATTAACACCTATTGTTTTGTGTTCAGTTTGAAGGGGCTGGCCACCTGATGGAAAAATAAAGAGAACCATTTTAGTACAGATTGATGTCTTAGGTATCTGCTTAATTGCTTTTATCCCTCTGTTTTCTCCTTGAAATCCTGCTTATGTGTTCTAGGTCCTATGATGGGTACCAGGAATGCAAAAGTAAACAGATCTATTGTAAACAGTCAAATGCAATACAAAGAATAATGTGGTTTACCTTCCATATATTAAACATAGTGCTTAAACCCCATTTAAAAAACCCAGTATAAAAACTGTTTTCTTTAAAGTTATATGAGATTTTGTAAAAGATTTCACTTTGCCACTATGTAGTAACTACGATTGAACTTATGAAATTAAATATATTACATGATAAAACATTTAGTAGTAATTAATTCTTCATTAAAGAATTCAGATGTGATATTGGAATAATATGGGGGACTTTGGAGGACTTCATTTCTCATAGCGTTGTGGAAATAGGGAAGATTTATCAAAAGGGAGAATGGGGATTCGTTTCTACTATGGTAGTCTATGTGGGAAATTTATAGTTTGATTTGTATACATGAAATAATGCTCTTGCCTATTTCTAGTACATAAAATTCTTACTTGTATAAGCATCTAAAATTGTGATTTTTGTGTACTGCTAAAACCTAAGGTAATGATAACAAAAAGATTTTTCTGGATTTGTATGTGAAGCCTAAGTGGCCTCATTCTGCCACCTTCTGGCTGACTCCATATCTTATAGTGCTATGAATTAAGTGTCATCTAACTGTTCCTGCTATTGTTGGCACCAGATCATTTATTTTGGGGCCTGGGAGATTACAACTGGAGTCAAGTTAAGCTATAATGTAGTTCTAGTGCCTTAGGCTCACGATTATTTCTTAATTCTAAATGTGTCAGGGTTTATTGGAATAGTTTACCCCATGATGATGTGTCAGGTTGTTTCCTCTAACAGTATGTACTTACAACTACTACTGCTTTTCCGTTGATGTTAAAAGTATATCAAGTTTGTTAGCTATTTATCATAGTCACAATAAGAAAATTATTTGGAGAATGATAGAGAAATCAAAGTTTTTGAAGTCGCTCCTGAGTTCTTATAGAGAAAGTAATGTTGGCTTCAGTAATCACTTATCAAAGCTCTAAAATAAAAGCAGAAACCATGTGACTGCTAATGAAATCTTAGTATTTTATACCCTTGGTTTTATGACTCTGCAGTCTATTTTCATTTATTCAAAAAAGATTTTGGTAAAGCCTTAAAACTTTTGAAAATGTAATTCATTTTTAAAAAGTATGATATACTTCTTGGGGGAAGGTAGGGAGAAAGAATTAATATGGAATATTGCAATTTTGTCACCTTTTATAACATACTTTACCTCTCTGTACCTCTGGAAAATTCGATAATAATACTCATCTTAAACGTGGGTTGTTGTGAGGAATAAATATGTTATTTCATATAAAATGCTTAGAACAATGCCTAAGAAGTTAGCATTATCATCAATCTTACAAAATTCAGAATATATTACATATTTTTATATAATTTATAAGTAGATTCCAAAATATCCTAGACAATGTTTTATATTTTTTTACAGTTTTATATCCAGTATTTTAAAAAATAGAAAAATTGAAGATAGTGGAAATATTCTTCTAAAGTAGTGTAGAAGTATATGTGATATACCGACGCCTAATAAAGGCCCTCTGTTTCCGTGTGAGACTCATCTTTGACTTGAGAAACCTAAAATTATCTCAAAAAAGAGCTATGGTGCTCTAAAAATTTAATCAGTTCTAAAACATTTATTGAATGTTTACTATGTGATTACCATTGTGTTAGATTCTAGAGGTAGAAAATTATGGGAGAAGCTCAAAGAAGAGTTAGAAATATAAGCATATAGTTATTGTACAGTGTGGTCAGTACAATAATGTAGGTATTAATATATTTTAAGAGCTAGAATAGAGGAAATAATATTAGACTTTAAGTAACAAGTAGGAATTTGCCAGGAGAAAGTCATCTTACATAAATGGAACTTTTATGTTGATTTTTTTGGACTACTGGTTTATCTGTGCATTCTAACATTTCATATTAGTACAGCTATACTGCCTTTCATATCCAAAATGCTTTGTCACACATTCCCTGAAGAATGAGATTTTCAAGCATTTGTATTTTAGTAGGGAAGACCAGGTTTCCATCATGGTAATTCTAGGTAAAGGTAAACTATTTTTCTGGGTGGATATTTGCAGTGCTGCTCTCTGAGCCTGTAGCTCACTACATTCACCTCCCTATTCTGTGGAGCCAGATCTATACTGGTGGCAGTCAGATACCTGAGGCCTGGAGCTTGCCCTTGTCTACACTGATGAGGACTCTAATTTGAGTGAAAAGAGTGACTCCATTTGTATAGTGGTAGTGGGAGTTGAGGCGATAATTTTCATCTTCTTTATTTCTGTTCCAGGTATTTAGAAAGTCCTTACATGGACATTTAGATACTGGGCTGCCTGGATATAATCTTGGCTAATGAGTCAGTAGTGAGTCAATGGGAAGGTTCTAATCACCATAAAGAACTAAAGGGCTAGAGGGAGAGAGTGCCTGTATCAACCATGATTAGAAGTTATATGTTTTCATACTTCATATATTTTAGTACTCTGGAAATAGAATCCCACTTTTCCCACCCCTGTCACCTTATTACATTTAAGTCTGGTATTAGTTTTCTATTGCTGCTATAACAAATAACCATAAGTTTAGCAGTTAAAAATAATACGCATTTATTATCTCACTATTCTGTAAGTCAGCATTCTTACAGGCTCTTATCTGCAGTTTCTGGGGAAGAATCTACTTCCAAGCTCATTCATATTTTGGCAGAATAGTTTCTTTTGACTATAGGATTGAGTTCTCTGTTTCCTTGCCATCTGTCATTTTGGGGCTGCCCTTATCTCCTAGAGGCCTCTCTTTAGTCCTTGCATATGGACCCTGATATTTCAGAGCCAGCAGTGGTGCAGTGAATCATTTTCATGCTTGCAATCTGACAGTTTTTTGCCTTGGCTCTCTTCTGCTTCAAGCTGGAGAAAGTTCTCCGCTTTTAAGAGCTAATGTGATTAGATTGGGCCCACCTAGATAATCCACCAGAATCTATTTTTAGGTCATTAATTAGTAACCTTAATTATATCTGCAAAATTCCTTTAGCCATGTATTTTAACATATTTACAGGTTCCAAGGAATAGATGGAACAAATTGGGGGAGGGAAGGAGGATTCTGCCTATCACAGATCTGTTAGCTTTCAAGTATGGTTTTTGAATCAAAGTGGGAGATTGTGTATGCAAAGGCATAAAGTTAGGAAAGGGCATTTTGTTCTCAAGAAATGGCAGTTAATTTAGTAGTATTATTGTTGAGATATAAATTGGTGAAATGGAGGCCTGTTGAAAATTGGCAAAGGTCCTTGATTACTATGCTAGGGGTTTGGATTCCGTGGGCCATGGGAAATCACTTGAGTTTGTTTTTCTTGGGAATGACCTGGAATCGTGTTTTAGTAGTATGACAAATATGATGAGAGTCAGAATGAAAATGTCGGGAGTTTGGAGAGAAGAGGAAGTACAGAGAGACTGACCTTTGGAATGCATATCAGACTCTCAGTCACCATTGAGAGGAGGATTTATTTAATAGTTAAATGAAGCCATTCTTTCTTTCCCTGGACAACCAGAAATGTAAAACAGTTGATAACAGATATGCCTATAATTAAAGTAAAATTTAGAACACAGTAATGTATTCTAGACTCATATCCAGATCTTTTTGGAATCTCCAATTTGATGTCTAATAAATGTCTAAGAAAATCTTTCATTATTAGAACATCCTTCCAACCTCTTCCTTCTTCACCCTTCCTCCTCTTAGTAATTGGTATCACTATTTACCCAGATGCTCAAGCCAAAAACATAGGTCATTCTTTTTTGCGGTCTGTGGGCCTCTCACTGCTGTGGCCTCTCCCGTTGTGGAGCACAGGCTCTGGACGCGCAGGCTCAGAGGCCATGGCTCACGGGCCCAGCCGCTCTGCATGTGTGGTCTTCCCGGACCAGGGCACGAACCCGTGTCCCCTGCATCGGCAGGCGGACTCTCAACCACTGTGCCACCAGGGAAGCCTGGTAATGTTTTTTGATAACTTCCTTTTATTCATTCTCTAGATTCAAACTATCAGCAAATCTCTCTATTTCTCCAAAATATATATAAAATTTGTCCATTTCTCTCTCTCCCACCACTATCTCAGTTCAAGTGGCTACCATATCTTGCCTGGACTGTTAACAGTAGTCCCAATGGTTTTCTCTGCTTCTACTCTTACCCTAAACTTAGACCATTTCCCAGTCCATTCTCTGCCCAGTAGTTATACTGTTTCTGCCTCATTTTTCTTTCAGAGTCTTTAATTCATTGTTCCTTCTGCCTGGTGTACTCTTCACCCATCTTCCCTCAACTTGCTCCTTTTATTAATACTTCAGGTCATACAACTCAAAAAAAAGTCATGTTCCTCAGACATTTTTGACCTCTCTATACAAAGTAGCCCTCTCCCTGCAATTAATTTCTATCATATCTTCTCTTATATTCTTTATGTTTCTTAACGTGAAAAGGAGAGTAAATGGGAGGAATAGAGCATGTCATATTTATTCTTACCTTTAAGCCTTTATTCATATAGTTTTATCTTCTTGAATTAGCCTTATTACTTTTTCTGGCCTATCTCAATTCTACCTGTCCTCCAAGACCCTTTTCAAATTTCACATATTCCATTCCATTTTCCTCAATACCTAGTAGACACTGAACTCACCTTCCTACTCTTTATGGTGCTTTAAAGTTTCCTTAGTCCTTTAAATTCCCTTAAGTTGAACATACTAATAGTCAGGGATGTTAGGGTTCTAAAATGGTCAAACTTTATATTTGCTGTGGTGTCTTCCATGTAGATCAAATGGCTGGAGTTCCTTGGTATGTGAGAAGTATTTCACAAATGTGTTTGAGTTAGTGTATCAGTAGGGTTACTTTGTTAAAAATTCTTTGAGAACAATCATTTGCCATAAATATTTAATTATTCCTAGTATATTACTGAACTAGTTTACTGTGTCTATGATATAAATGAAAAATTTGTGGTTTTTTTCTTTTTTTTTTTTCTTATATTTGATAGTTGTACACAGCAAATTTAGTTCTTATTCCCTGTTGGACTCTGACTTTTGAAAAGTTATTTTAACAACACATTGAATTGTCTGTATTGACTCTTTTCCTATCTGGAGATTTATTAGTTTGTTTTAAAAGTACTTTCAGTGAAAACATTTCATGTTTTGAATAAAATTTAACATTTCCTATTTTTAATACCATAAAATTATATTAAAGATACATATATGTTCAATGGGAGTTTTTTATTTAAAGAAAACCAATTTGCAAAATTTTTCATTATGCAAACAAAAGTCTTTGCCCAGGACTGTTTAGAACCTAATCTATTTTTCATTAAAATTATTTTCATAATATAGGTACCTTACCATTTAAAAAGCATGATTTTAAAAAGAATGTCTTGTATACAAGATATATTAGGCAGTATGGGACACAATGAACTGACACCTTTCATATTTTAAGAGCAATATTGCCTTGATGTCACTGGAATGTCCAGTCACATCTACAGTGTTCTGTCCAAACAGCATAAATTGACTGTTATGGCACACACACTGCTTTCTCATAGAGACACTGCAATATTATAACACAATAGTTTCAAAAAATCTTATTTGTATATTTTGGTGTTTGAATGCTTCCAGTGTGCAGACATTAAAAAATGATGCTGAAGTATACCTTGACCTTCCTTAATCTAAGTAAATAATAGCAGTGTGTTATTAATCAAATGTGTTAATGTAATACCAGTCTGTATTTTTATAATATTTACAATCTACAAAGCCGTTTCACTTACGTCATCTTATTTGAGTCACACATAAAACTAGTGATATAGTCAGGGAAAGTATTAATAATCTTGTTTTGCAGAAGAGAAAACCAAGGATTATTGAGATAACTGACTAGTTTAAAAGTGTCATAAACGCACCTATCAGCAAGTATAACAGATCGTAGTTTCTTTAAAATACTCGGCATGAAGGAAGACAGTTAATTCATAGAAATAACTAACTTGAATCGCAGTCTCCACAGTTCTTCCCATCTACAATATTCTCTTCAAATCTTCTATTCAGAACTGTTTTAAGAAAAGTAGTATCTATCAGCAGTTTTGTTTAATATTATCAATATACCTATCATTATTCAGTGGTTAAGTGGATAATCAGCTAAGATAGCAGAACTCTTACCATCTTTTTTCCTATATCTTTTGATCCTGGGTATTTAATCAAACAACTTTTGTCATTACTTTTTCTTTCTTTTTCTTGTTCAGATGGTCCCCTGACTTACGATGATTTGACTTACAATTTTTCAACTTTATGTTGGTGCAAAAGCAATATGCATTCAATAGAAACTGTACTTCAAGTTTTGAATTTCCATTTTTTTCCAGCCTAGCAGTATGCAGGTACAGTATTCTGTTGTAATGCTGGGCAGCGGCAGCAAGCCGCAGCTCACAGTCGGCCACAGCATCATGAGGGAAAACAACTGATACACTTATATCCATTCTATGCTTATACAACCATTCTGTTTTTCACTTTCAATATATATTCAAGAAATTACATGAGATATTCAATACTTTATTATACTGTAGGCTTTTTGTTAGATGATTTTGCCCAAATGTAGACTAATATAAATGTTCTGAGCACATTTAAGGTAGGCTGTGATGTTTGATAGGTTGAGTGTATTAAATGCATTTTCAACTTACAATATTTTCAACTTACAATATTTTCAACTTACAATGGGTTTATTGGAGTGTAAACCCAGAGTTAGTTGAGGAAGATCTATTATTTTAAAATTTAAGTCATTTTGTATCTCCTCAGTAAGCCTTGAATCAAATCAAATATATGGCTTGATGAAATCATGGTTCAAATAAATAATAACATACATAACTCCTAAAAATACTTCCAACTGGGAAACTTAAAATAAGAAGTTCATATTTAAAAAAATAATAATGTAAAATTCTTTTCACCATAAGCATAAACTAATAAGGGCTAACACAGTTCTGGCCTATAGATATGTCAGGAACTGTGCTTGCATAAAATTTTGGATGTTCCTGTTGCCCAGTTCTGTCTAGTAGAACTTTCTGTGATGATGGAAATATTCTATATCTACACCATTTAAAAGGTAACCACTAGCCACATGTGGCTATTGAGCACTTGATATATAACTAGTGTAATTGAAAAATAGAGTTCAATTTTGTTGAATTTTAATGAATTTTAATTTAAACAGCCATGTGTTGCTAGGGACTACCATATTGGACAATGTATTCCAGACTCAAATATCTGAATAAAGCAGTTTAAAATCTTGAAAAAGAAATTACAGAATGTTTCTCTTTCAATGTAGAACATGTTTTGAGCAATTATATATTCTTATATTAATATTTCAAGACTCAAATAAGCTTCAACTTCTCTTTTGATGTGGATTAGTAAAATAAATAATATCTTTGTATCTTGTATTAATTTATCTTATTACTTACTATTTAGCAAGATTATAAACTTTTTTAGATTGTTATACATTGAGATTTATGTGTTATGGATAGCCTAAGAATGAAAAATATGGAGTAGGATCATGTAATTTTGTTTATATATTTGAAAATATATCAGTTTGCCAAGTGTGTAAGTTAATTCCATATTAATGATGGCACCATCTTTGTTATTAGTAGTAATTATTCAATTTTATATAAAAATCATATTTTTCGGGCTTCCCTGGTGGCGCAGTGCTTGAAAGTCCGCCTGCTGATGCAGGGGACGTGGGTTCGTACCCCGTTTCGGGAAGATCCCACATGCCGCGGAGCGGCTGGGCCCGTGAGCCATGGCCGCTGAGCCTGCGCGTCCGGAGCCTGTGCTCCGCAACGGGAGAGGCCACAACAGTGAGAGGCCCGCATAACGCAAGAAAAAAAAAAAAATCATATTTTTCAAAGAAATATGTGCATTTAACTTTTGTGTCACGTGAAGTACAGTAACAAAATACTACAGCATTACTGTGGGTTTATTTAGAGGACATGTTTGTTAATTTTACACTGAGATCAAGGTGGAGCATATTGAAAATCTAGCTGTATCCTTTAAATTTTTTGTTCATAAATTGATTATTGTTAAAATGAAAAGTGGTGAAATTGGTTTCTAGTTCCAATTAAGATGGAATAAGCACACATCACCCTGTCTGCCCTACTGATTACATGTAAAATCGTTGAACAGAACACATGATGTAGTTATGGGAAGACTTTGAAAAGTAAATAATAGTAAGCAGACTGGGGATGGAAATCCAGACTTGGAAGAAAGATACAGTAGTGAATTTCCTTGTTTTTCTGTTTCCTCCCACATGTCCCAGTTTAGATTCAAGGCAGTCTGAATCCCAGAACTGAAGCTTCTTCAGGAAGGAACACGTGAGGGAAATTCTGTTTGTTTTTTTTGTTTTTCCTGGTCCTGTCTGTGAGTAAGACACACTCCTAAAACTGCACTCCTGTGGCAGTGGTGGGAGCAACTGACTGTACAGCTGCCTAAAGCTCTGAGAGAGAATAAGATGACAGAGGAAAGAGTGAATTAGTATAGAAGATCAGAAGAAATTTTCTAAGTAAGAAACAGAAAATAATAATTTTAAAAGAACAGAGCTTTAGGGACCTGTGGAACAATATAAAAACTTCTAATATACACATCATTTGTTGACTGAAAAAAACTCACAACCTGAAAGTTGAGAATTAAGTTTTATTTGGCACACAAAACAGGACTTAAGCCTGGGTCACAGCCTCTCAGACCTCTTTGAAGAGGTGAAGGAGGAGCCAGGATATATAGGAATTTTTGCAACAAAGACCAGGCAGTAGGAACATCGAAAGTTCAGTTAATTAAAGAAAACTAGACATCTCAAGTTAATGAATTTAGCATTTTTCCATATATGGGAAGATGCAAAAGTCAGGGCTCATTGAAATCATTCCTTTGATATGTACCTCAGCTACCTGGGGCTAGTATCCTGTGCTGTCTCATCCTGAGTCTTCTCAGGGTGCCCCACTGGGAGGTGGCTGCAGTGGCTGATGGCCTGATGGGAGGCATCTTGTTTCTATCCTGAGCTCCCTCAGGGCTCACTGTCAGGGCAGCTGTGATGTGATGGCTTGGTGACTGCAACATCCTTTGTTTAGTGATATGGCAGGCAACATATTTCATTGACACATTAAAATTTTAGTAGGAGAGGAAAGAGATTAATGTAGAAGAAAATGAAGACATATGGCTGAAAACTTCCCAAGTTTGGCGAAGCACATACATTTACAAATTCAAGAAGCTCAGTAAGCACCAAGTAAACCACACCCAAATACATCATAATTAAATTACTAAAACCAAAGATAATTCTTCACCAGAAGTCCTGTTCTAAAGAAATGGTAAAGGAAGTTATTCAGGCAGAAGAGAAATGATACCAGAGAGAAATTTGGAACTTCATGAAAGGAAGAAGAGCAACAGAAATGATAGATATAACAGACAGTTTTTCTCTTGGGTTCATTAAAATATGATGGTTGAAATAAAAAATTGTAATATCTTTTTGGGTTTCCAATGTATGTTGATGTATATACATGACAACTACAATATAACGGAAGAGTTTAAAGGGAGCCAAATGTCTATAAGCTTTATAAATTTCACTTGAAGTAAAATTTTAATTCTAAGTGGACTATGAAAAGTGAAGTTTGTATTGTAATCTGTAGAACAACACCAAAAAACACCGCAACTATACAGATGTGAAATATTCAAGTAATCCAAAAGAATGCAGGAATAAGGAAACAGGAATAAAAGAGGAAGGTAAGAGACTTCTAGTTTCAGCTCTGACGTATAACAAAGCTAGAAGTCATCACTCCTGTTTCTTTTTTTAAAATTTTTTTAAGAGCTTTTATTTATTTATTTATTTGGCTGTGCCACACGGAATGCAGGATCTTAGTTCTCTGACTAGGGATTGAACCCGTGCCCCACTGCAGTGGAAGCACAGAGTCTTAACCACTGGACTACCAGAGAAGTCCCATCACTCTTGTTCTTATAGGAGCAACCACCAACCCACAATCTGGAGTGAAGCGAATCTAGAGAGTTGCAGCAGAGATCAGCTTACCAAGAGAGCAGGAGCCACTGGAGCCATAAATTGTTAGGACCATTTAAATGATAATTTTGATAAGTTGCTGGAGGCTGAGTATGGACTTGCATGAGGGTGTGAAACTCATGGGAGCAACAGTCTTAGGGAGGCCCTCATACTCCCATGGGTTTTACCTCCAGGAACACCATCAGGTTCTCAAGATGAAGATCCTGGAAAAGGTCCCCTTGTGGCTTTTGAAGGAGGTAAGGGTAATCATTGTGAAATATGCCCAGAGCATATCTGGGGGAAAAGAGATTACCAGAGCCATATCCCAGTTTGAGGTGGACATCCCTCCTACTCCAGCCCCCTCAGCCTTCCTAATTCATCTTAAGGGGGCTGTACTGCTGGAGAAACACCTATGAAGTTCACATCCCAGAGAAATAAGCCAAGTAAATTATTGAGATTTAATCCTAAAATTGTAGAATGCTTTTCCTCCCCCACACTTTACCCTCATACCAACACCAAAAAAGATAAAAACAAAATATGCAGATGTATAACAGGGCTCCAGTATAAGAACAATGGGTTACAACTGAATAGCTACAAGGCATGGACTCTCTTAGTAGTACTGAGGGAAGCCCAGAGTCAAAACAAGGATACTAAGGGAATTTGAAGCTTCTGACACCTATAGCAAACATTAAACACAGTTCACCTCCTTGGACAAATTAACAGATCCACCCAGTAAATGCCTGTTTACCTCTGTTCTTATTACCCAATGCTGTGGGGTATTTACCCATGGTAAAGTTTACCCATGGTAAACTTTCAACAAAAAATTAGAAGACATGCCTAAATGCAAGAAAAAATAGTCTGAAGAGGCAAAGCGAGCATCAGAACCAGACTCAGATATTGTAGATGTTGGAATTATCAGATAGGGAATTTAAAATGACTATGATTAATATGTTGAGTCTAATAGAAAAAGTAGGCAATATGCAAGAACATGTGAGTAATGTGAGCAGAGAGAAGAAACTCTAAGAAACAAAGGGAAATGCTAAGAGTAAAAAAACACTGTAATAGAAATAAATGTTTTGATGGGCTCATTAACAGATTGGACACAATGGAGGAAAGTATCAGTGAGGTTGAAGATAGATCAATAGGGACTGGCTAAACTGAAATGCAATGAGAAAAAAGAATGGAAAAAAAACCCCAGAACAGAACATCTAAGAATTATGGGGCAATTTTGAAAAGTGTAACATATGCATAATTGGAATACCAAAAGGAGAAGGAAAAGGAGCCAAAGAAGTACTTGAAGTAATAATGGCAGAGAAAGTATTATAAAATTAATGACAGACATCAAAATACAGGCCTGGGAAGCTTAGTTTAAAAGTACCAAGCAAAATAAATACCAAAATAACTGCACCTGGGCACATGATATTTATACTGCAGAAAACCAAAGACTAAGAAAATCTTGAAAGAAGTCAAAGGGGGGATGGAAGAAAACCTTACTTGAAGAAGAACAGAATAAGAATTATGGCAGACTTCTCATCACCATGCAGGCAAGAAGAAAGTGGAGTAAAATATTTAAGAGTTGAAAGAAAAAACCCACTAACCTATAATTAATTCTATATCCAGGAAATTATCCTTCAAAAGTAAAGGACAAAGACTCTCTCAGACAAACAAAAATGGAGGCTAGGGACTTCCTTGGTGGCACAGTGGTTAAGAATCTGCCTGCCAGTACAGGGGACACAGGTTTGAGCCCTGGTCTGGGAAGATCACACATGTCGCAGAGCAACTAAGCCTTTGCACCACAGCTACTGAGGCTGTGCTCTAAAGGCTGCGAGTCACAACTACTGAGCCCACACGCCACAACTACTGAAGCCCGCATGCCTAGAGCCCGTGTTCCGCAACAAGCCACCACAATGAGAAGCCTGTACACCACAATGAAGAGTAGCCCCTGCTCACTGCAACTAGAGAAATCCTGCGCATAGCAATGAAGACCCAACACAGTGAAAAATAAATAAATAAATAAAATTTTAAAAAATATATAAACAAAAACGAAGGTTATTCATTGCCAGCAGATCTGTCCTGCAAAAATCATAAAAGAAGTTCTTCAGTGAGAACGAAAATTAAACAGGTTAGAAATTTAGATGTACATAAAGAAAGGAAAAAATCAGATAAGAAAAAATGAAGGTAAAATAAAATCTTTTTATTCATCATTGATCTAAAAGATTACTGTTAGTAACAATATACAGGGTGATTATAGAGTATGGGTAAGTGAGATGAATGACAGCAGTGTCATAAGGGATAGGAGAAAGGACTTAGAAATATAATATTATAAGGTAGCTACACTACAAGGGAAGCATTATAGTGTTATTTAAAGATGGACTTAATTCAGTTAAAAAATGTGTATTGCAGACACTAGGACAACCACTAAAAACTAAAAAGAAGTATAATATCTTAAGAGAGGAGATGAAATAGAATCATATAAAATGTCAATTAAAATCAGAAGAGGCAGAAAAATAGGGGAAAAAAGAAAATAAGTGCTGCAACAAGTAGGAAACAGTTACAAACAATAGTGGATATTAATCTATGTTAATAGTCACTTTAAATATGAATCTTATAAATACATCAATTAAAAGAGATTGTCAGAGTGGATTAAAAAACAAGATCCTTATATACAAAAAAAGACCCAGCTATGGGTTGTCTGTTAGAAACTCACTTTAAATATAAAGAACCAGGTAAAAAGGAAATGAATGGAGAAAGATATACCATGCTATCATTAACCAAAAGGAAGCTGGAGTACCTATATTCATATTCAAAGAGATTTTAGAACAATGAAAATTGTGAGGGATGCAAAGGGATATAACGTAATGATTTGGTGGTCAGTTCTCCAAGATTTAACAATTCTTTTTTTTTTTTGCGGTACGTGGGCCTCTCACTGTTGTGGCCTCTCCCATTGCGGAGCACAGGCTCTGGACGTGCAGGCTCAGTGGCCATGGCTCATGGGCCTAGCCGCTCCACAGCATGTGGGATCTTCCTAGACGGGGGCACAAACCCGCATCCCCTGCATCGGCAGGCGGACTCTCAACCACTGTGCCACTAGGGAAGCCCTAAGATTTAACAATTCTAAACATTAGCTTTTAACAACAGAGTGTCAAAACACATGAGACAAAAGCTGATAGAATTGGAAGGAGATATAGACAAATCCACTACAACAGTTGGAGACTTCAACATCCCTGTTTTGATAATTGATAGATCAAGCAGGCAGAAAATCAGTAAGTATGTAGATGACCTGAACAACAGTATCAATCAGTCAACTTGATCTAATTAACAGACTATGCCATTTAACAACAGAATCTACATTCTTCTCCAGCTTGCCTGGAACATTCACCAAGTTAGAGCACATTCTGGGCCATATACCACACCTTAGCAAGTTTAAAACATAGTACTCATGCAAAGTATATTTGCAGACCACAGTGGAATTAAATTAGAAATTGAAAACAGGGACTTCCCTGGTGGTGCAGTGGTCAAGAATCCACCTGCCAATGCAGGGGACAAAGGTTCGAGCCCTGGTCTGGGAGAATCCCACGTGCCACAGAGCAACTAGGCCCATGTGCCACAACTACTGAGCCTGCACTCTAGGTCCCACGAGCCACAACTACTGAGCCTGCATGCCACAACTATTGAAGCCCACGTGCCTAGAGCCTGTGCTCCACAGCAAGCAAGGCCACCACAATGAGAAGCCCATGCACCGCAACAAAGAGTAGCACCCGCTCACCACAACTAGAGAAAGCCCACGCGCAGCAACGAAGACCCAGCGCAGCCAAAAGAAGAGGTCTCAAGAAATTTGAAAATATTTTGAACCAATTTTTTATTATCAAAGTACAGCTTCTCAAGATTTAGGGGATTTAGGAAAAGCAGTGCTTAGAGGGAAATTTATAACCTTAAATGCATGTACTGGAAAAGAAGAAATATCTACATTCACTAAAGATACTGATGGCAAATAAGCATATGAAAAGATGCTTAACATTATTGGTCACTAAGGAATATTAAAACAACGAGATACCACTATACATCTTTTAGAATGATTAAACACACACACACAAAACTGACTGACAATTGCTTACAAGGATACAGAGCGATAGGAACTCTTTATTGCTGGTAGTAATGAAAAATGGTACAGCCATTTCAGCAATTTCTTGCAAAGCTAAGCATAGTCTTACCATATGATCCAGCAGTCACACTCCTAGGAATTTATTATACTGATTTAAAAACTGTCCACACAAAAACTTGCACGTGAAAGATTATAGCAGCTTTACTCATGATTGCCAAAAACTAGAAGCAACCAGAACATCCTTCAGTAGGTGAATGGTTAAGCTGTGGTACATCCATACAATGGAAAATTATTCAGTGATTATTAAAAAATGAACTGTGAAGCCGCAAAAAGATATGCATGAATTTAAATGCATAATGTTAAGTGATAGCAGTCTGAAAAGGCTGCATGGAATATGATTTGAGTTAAATGACATTCTGGAAAAGGCAAAACTCTGGCAATGGTAAAAAGGGCAGTGGGTGCCAAGGATCAGGGAAGCACAGGGGATTTACTAACGTGGTAGACTATTCTGTATGATACATACTTGTGGTTACATGACAGTAGGTATTTGTCTAAACCCATATCACTTAAAGTACAAAGAGTAAACTTTAATTATGCAAAATTTAAAAAAATCATTTAGAAGTTTGGGGAATCCAAGAATGAATGCAGAGTGTGACAAAACAATCTAACTATTACAAATGTATGAAACAGCTTCACTGAAGATGACACAATAGGTGCTGACCTAAGTAAATTTGGAAATAAATGAAGACTCTAATAGTAGAGGCAAAAGAAACTACATAGTAGTGTACTCTAGTTGATAATTTCCCACGAGAATAAAGTTTTTAACTGTATCAAGTTCACGATGCTGGTATTGCCATCCTTGTATACCAAAATTAAACAAGTAAATAGATGGTGGATGGTGAAAGCTAGGTATCTCACTGTTGGAGTGGGAGTTTTCAGATAATAAAGGGGAGGAAGCTAAAATGAATTGTACAGTAATGAATTAGAGTTGGCAATACCAGAAAGAACTTATGTTTACCTTACTATAGACATAGGTGGTTACATGTAGAAATACTTATAGATTTGGGTATACATACATGTTAGTATTCACATATATTTCTCTGTTCTGATAGCTGAAGGCCTAGAAGCAACACCCCAGTAGCAGCAAGCATACCTAGTTCCAAAGTATTGGTTTCTAACACCATTCTCCAGTAAAAGGAACTAGGGCTCCTTGCAGAAATGGCTGATTCTGGGACTGGGGCAGGAAGTATAGAAAATGAGCATGGGCCATTTTATAGTGGTAGAAAGTAAGTGCTCAAACACACATACATGCATGTGTGCATGCACGCACACACAATTATATGTCAGAGGGACATAGAGACAACTGAAAGAGTTTCCAATGACCAAAGCTTGAATAATTTGAGCAAAAAAATAATGTAGTATTGGATTAGAGCCCAAAGTATAAAATAAATATCCATGAGTCCATATTGCTGTTAATGATGAATAAATAAATAAATGGGGGAAAAGAGACACATTGCCCAGGCAGAGGAATTCCACTCTTTCTTCAAGGAGGTAGAGTAAAACTCCCTATTCTTTAAGTGTGCACTGGGTATAGTGACTTTATTCCAGAGTACAGTGTGGAAAGGGAGGAAAAAGTGTAATTATACAGTGAAGACACCTGACAAACACTACCTCAACCAGGTGATGAAGGTCAGCATCCACAGTGATAAGCCATGTTGATAGTGTGTAACTTTGATACAATATGATATAAATGGCACTTTACTTCTGTTGTCGTCTTCTCATTAACCCATAACCCCAGCTAATCATGAAAAAACACCACAGAAATACCAACAGAGGGATACTCTACAACATACCTGAGTAGTACTCCTCAAAGTTGTCAAGGTCATCAAAACAAGGAAAGTTTGAGGAAACCATCACAGCCAAGAAGAGGCTAAGGAGACATGAATACTAAATGTAATGTGGTACCTGGATGAGATCCTGGAATAGAAAAAGGACATTAGGTAAAAACTAAGGAAATCTGAATAAACTTTGGACTTTAGTTAACAATAAGGTAACAATATTGGTTTATTAATTGTACAAATCTACCATATTAATATAAGATGTTAATGATAATGGAAACTGGATGTTGGATATATGATACCTCTCTATACTACTATCTTTGCAATTTTTCTGTAAATCTAAAACTTTTCAAAAAGTTTAACAAAAAGTCCCATTTTATATAAAAGTCTTGAAAAATGTAAATTATATTATAAAAAATATCCACTGCCTGGGGATTTGGAATGTCAGGAGGGAGAGATCATGAAGAGTTCTGAGAAAGGTTTTGGAGGTGATGGATATATTCATTTTCTTGATTGTGGTGATACTTTCACCATTGTATTTATACAGCAAGACATCAAATTCTACACTTCGCATATTTGCAGTTTACTGTATGTCATTTATATTTATTAAAGCTTTTTCTTTTTAAGAATAGGGGACAAACAGAAAATAACAGAACAGTAGACCTAAATCCAATTATACCAACTATTACATTAAATGTAAATGGTCAAGACCCAGAGCTATGTGCTGCGTAGAAGTCTACTTTAAATATACTGATAATTGGGGGTGGGGGGAGAGATATGCTATCCAAACACTATCAAATGAAAACTTGTGGTGCCAAGATTATCCAGGATTAAAGATGGACATTTATAATGCTAAAAATGTCAATTCAATAAAAAGAACAATCGTAAATGTAAATTAATCTAATAACAGAGCTTCAATATATGTGAAACAAAAACTAATGTAGCTGAAAAGAGAGAAATATCAAAATCTACAAAGTTGAAGACTTCTATAATCATCTCTCAGTAATCTATAGACCAATTAAACAAAATCCAGAAGGATATAGAAGACCTGAACAATACCATCAGCCCAATTGACTTAACTGACATTTGTAGTGTATTCTACTTAATAACAATAGAAGACACTCTTCAAATGTACATGGAACATTCACCATCAGAGACCATATCCAGGGTCATAAGACAAACCTTAACAGTTCAAAAAAATTAAAAATCATTCAGAATATGTTCTCTGACCATAATGGGACTAACTAGAAATCAATAACAGAAAGATATGAAGAAAATTATCATATATTTGATAGTTTAAACAGCACACTTCTAAATAATCCATGGTCAAAGATAAAGTCTTAAGGGAAATTAGAAAATATTTTTGTACTGAATGAAAATGAAAATGCAGGAGATTGATTCAAGATGGCGGGAGATTTGTTCAAAATGGCAGAGTAGAGAGACGTGCTCTCACTCCCTCTTTCGAAAACACCGGAATCACAACTAAATGCTGAACAATCATTGACAAGAAGACAATGGAATTCACCAAAAAAGATACCCCACATGCAAAGAGAAAGGAGAAGCCACAATGAGACAGTAGGAGGGGTGCTATCACAATAAAATCAAATCCCATAACTGCTGGGTGGGTGACTCACAAACTGGAGAACACTAATACCACAGAAGTCCACCCACTGGAGTGAAGGTTCTGAGCCACACTTCAGGCCTCCCAACCTGGGGGTCTGACAGCGGGAGGAGGAATTCCTAGAGAATCAGACTTTGAAGCCTAGTGGATTTGATTGCAGGACTTCGGCAGGATGGGAGAAAACAGAGACTCCACTCTTGGAGGGCACGCACAAAGTAGTGTGCACATCGGGACCCAGGGGAAGGAGCAGGGTCCACGTAGGAGACAGAACCAGGCCTACCTGCTAGTGTTAGAGGGTCTCCTGCAGAGGCGGGGGCAGCTGTGGCTCACCAAGGGACAAGGACACTGGAAGCAGAAGTTCTGGGAAGTACTCCTTGGTGTGAGCCCTCCCAGAATCCGCCATTAGCCCAACCAGACAGCACTGGGTAGGCTGCAGTGTTGGGTTGCCTCAGGCCAAACAACCAACAAGGAGGGAACCCAGCCCCACCCATCAGCAGACAAACGGATTAAAGTTTTACTGAGCTCTGCCCATCAGAGCAACAACCAGCTCTACCCACCACCAGTCCCTCCCATCAGGAAACTTGCACAAGCCTCTTAGATAGCCTCATCCACCAGAGGGCAGACAGCAGAAGCAAGAAGAGCTACAATCCTGCAGTGTGAGGAACTGCACACACACTCATAGAAAGATAGACAAGATGAAAAGGCAGAGGGCAATGTACCAGATGAAGGAACAAGATAAAACCCCAGAAAAACAACTGAATGAAATGGAGATAGGCAATCTTCCAGAAAAAGAATTCAGAATAATGATAGTGAAGATGATCCAGGACCTTGGAAAAAGAATGGAGGCAAAGATGGAGAAGATGCAAGAAATGTTTAACAAAGATCTAGAAGAATTAAAGAACAAACAAACAGAGATGAACAATACAATAACTGAAATGAAACATACACTAGAAGGAATCAATAGCAGAATAACTGAGGCAGAAGAACGGATAAGTGACCTGGAAGACAGAATGGTGGAATTCACTGCTGCGGAACAGAATAAAGATGGAAAGAAATGAAGACAGCCTAGGAGACCTCTGGGACAACATAAATGCAACAACATTCACATTATAGGGGTCCCAGAAGGAGAAGACAGAGAGAAAGGACCCCAGAAAATATTTGAAGAGATTATAGTCAAAAACTTCCCTAACATGGGAAAGGAAATAGCTACCCAAGGCCAGGAAGTGCAGAGAGTCCCAGGGAGGATAAAACCAAGGAGAAACACGCCGAAGTACATAATAATCAAAATTAAAGACAAATAAACATTATTAAAAGCGGCAAGGGAAAATCAACAAATAACATACAAGGGAATCTCCATAATGTGAACAGCTGATCTTTCAGCAGAAACTCTACAAGCCAGAAAGGAGTGGCATGATATACTTAAAGTGATGAAAGGGAAGAACCTACAACCAAGATTACTCTACCCGGCAAGGATCTCATTCAGATTTGATGGAGAAATCAAACGATTTACAGACAAGCAAAAGCTAAGAGAATTCAGCACTACCAAACCAGCTCTACAACAAATGCTAAAGGAACTTCTCTAAGTGAGAAACACAAGAGAAGAAAAGGACCTACAAAAACAAACCCAAAACAATTAAGAAAATGGTCATAGGAACATACATATCGATAATTACCATAAACATGAATGGATTAAATGCTCCAACCAAAAGACACAAGCTCGCTGAATGGATACAAAAACAAGACCCATGTATATGCTGTCTACAAGAGCCTCACTTCAGACCTAGGGACACATACAGACTGAAAGTGAGGGGATGGAAAAACATATTCCATGCAAATGCAAATCAAAAGAAAGCTGGAGTAGCAATACTCATAACAGATAAAATAGACTTTAAAATAAAGAATGTTACAAGAGACAAAGAAGGACACTAGATAATGATCAAGGGATCAATCCAAAAAGAAGATATGACAATTATAAATATGTATGCGCCCAACATAGGAGCACCTCAATACATAAGGCAACTGGTAACAGCTATAAGAGAGGAAATTGACAGTAACAGAATAATAGTGGGGGACTTTAACACCTCACTTACACCAAAGGACAGATCAACCAAAAAAATTAATAAGGAAACACAAGCTTTAAATGACACAATAGACCAGATAGATTTAATTGATATTTATAGGATATTCCATCCAAAAAGAGCAGATTACACTTTCTTCTCAAGTGTGCATGGAACATTCTCCAGGATAGATCACATCGTGGGTCACATATCAAGGCTCGGTAATTCTAAGAAAATTGAAATCATACCAAGCATCTTTTCTGACCACAACGCTATGAGATTAGAAATCAATTACAGGGAAAAAAATGTAAAAAACACAAACATGGAGGCTAAACAATACGTTACTAAATAACCAAGAGATCACTGAAAAAATCAAAGAAGAAATCAAAAAATACCTAGAGACAAATGACAATGAAAACATGACAACTCAAAACCAATGGGATGCAGCAAAACATTTCTATAGCTATACAAGCCTACCTCAAGAAACAATCTCAAATAAACAATCTAACGTTACACCTTAAGGAAGTAGAGAAAGGAGAACAAACAAAATCCAAAGTTAGCAGAAGGAAAGAAATCATAAAGATCAGAGCAGAAATAAATGAAATAGAAACAGAGAACAATAGCAAAGATCAATAAAACTAAAACGTGGTTCTTTGAGAAGATAAACAAAATTGATAAACCATTAGCCAGACTCATTAAGAAAAAGAGGGAGAGGACTCAAATCAATAAAATTGGAAATGAAAAAGGTGACGGTACAACAGACGTGGCAGAAATACAAAGCATCCCAAGAGACTATTACAAGCAACTCTATGCCAATAAAATGGACAACCTGGAAGAAATGGACAAATTTTTAGGAAGGTCTAACCTTCCAAGACTGAACCAGGAAGAAACAAAATATGACCAGCCCAATCACAAGTAATGAAATTGCAACTGTGATTAAAAATCTTCCAGCAAAAAAAAAAAAAAAAAAAATCTTCCAGCAAACAGCAGTTCAGGACTAGATGGCTTCACAGGTGAATTCTATCAAACATTTCGAGAAGAGCTAACTCCCATCCTTCTCAAACTCTTCAAAAAATTGCAGAGGAAGGAAAACTTCCAAACTCATTCTGTGAGGCCACCATCACCCTGATACCAAAACCAGACAAAGACACTACAAAAAAGAAAATTACAGACCAATATCACTGATGAATATAGATGCAAAAATCCTCAACAAAATACAGCAAACAGAATCCAACAACACATTAAAACGGTCATACACCATGGTCAAGTGGGATTTATCCCAGATATGCAAGGATTCTTCAATATATGCAAATCAGTCAATTTGATACACCGTATTAACAAATTGAAGAAGAAAAACCATATGATCATCCCAATAGATGCAGAAAAAGCTTTTGACAAAATTCAACACCCATTTACGATAAAAACTCTCCAGAAAGTGGGCATGGAGGGAACCTACTTCAACATAAAAGGCCATATATGACAAACCCACAGCAAACATCTTTCTCAATGGTGAAAAACTGAAAGCATTTCCTCTAAGATCAGGAACAGAGCAGGATATTCACTCTTACTCCTGTTATTCAACATAGTTTTGGAAGTCATAGACACAGGAATCAGAGGAGAAAAATAAAAAGAATGCAAATTGGAAAATAAGAAGGAAAACTGTCACTGATTGCAGATGACATGATATTATACATAGAGAATCCTAAAGATGCCACCAGAAAACTACTAGAGCTAATCAATGAATTTGGTAAAGTTGCAGGATACAAAATTAATGCACAGAAATCTCTTGCATCCCTATACACTAATGATGAAAAATCTGAAAGTGAACTTAAGGAAACACTCCCATTTACCATTGCAACAAAAAGAATAAAATACCTAGGAATAAACCTACCTAGGGAGACAAAAGACCTGTATGCAGAAAACTTCAGACACTGATGAAAAAAATGAAAGATGATACCAACAGATGGAGAGATATACTATGTTCTTGGATTAGAAGAATCAATATTGTGAAAATGACTATACTACCCGAAGCAGTCTACAGATTCAGTGCAATCCCTATCAAGTTACCAATGGCATTTTTTATAGAACTAGAACAAAAAATTTTAAAATTTGTATGGAGACACAAAAGACCCCAAATAGCCAAAGCAGTCTTGAGGGAAAAAAAACGGAGCTGGAGGAATCAAATTCCCTGTCTTCAGACTACAGTACAAAGCTACTGTAATCAAGACAATATGATATTGGTACAAAAACAGAAATAGATCAATGGAACAGGATAGAAAGCCCAGAGATAAAACTACGCACCTATGGTCAACTAATCTATGACAAAGGAGGCAAGTATATACAATGGAGAAAAGACAGTCTCTTGTAAGTGGTGCTGGGAAAATTGGACAGCTCCATGTAAAAGAATGAAATTAGAACACTCCCTAGCACCATACACAAAAATAAACCCAAAATGGATTAGAGACCTAAATTTAAGACTGGGCACTATAAAACTCTTGGAGAAAAACATAGGAAGAGCACTCTTTGACATAAATCACAGCAAGATATGTTTTGATACACCTTGTAGAGTAATGGAAATAAAACCAAAAATAAACGAGACCTAATGAAACTTAAAAGCTTTTGCACAGCAAAGGAAACCATAAAAAGATGAAAAGACAACCCTCAGAATGGGAGAAAGTATTTGCAAATGAATCATCAGACAAAGGATTAATCTCCAAAATATATAAACAGCTCATGCAGTTCAATATTAAAAAAAAAAAAACCCAGGCTTCCCTGGTGGCGCAGTGGCTGAGAGTCCGCCTGCCGAAGTAGGGGACCACGGGTTCGTGCCCTGGTCTGGGAAGATCCTACATGCCGCGGAGTGGCTAGGCCCGTGACCATGGCCGCTGAGCCTGCGTGTCCGGAGCCTGTGCTCCACAAAGGGAGAGGCCACAACAGTGAGAGGCCCGTGTACTGCAAAAAAACAAAAAACAAACAACCCAATCCAACAATGGGCAGAAGACCCAAATATATTTTTCCAAAGAAGACATACCAATGACCAAGAAGCACATGAAAAGCTGCTCAACATCACTAATTATTAGAGAAATTCAAAGCAAAACTACAGTGAGGTATCACCTCACACCAGGTAGATTGGGCATCATCAGAAAATCTACAAGCAACAAATGTTGAAGAGGGTGTGGAGAAAACGGAACCCTCTTGCACTGTTGTTGGGAATGTAAATTTATACAGCCACTATAGAGAATAGTATGGAGGTTCCTTAAAGAACTAAAAATAGAATTACCATATGACCTAGGAATCCCACTACTGGGCATATACACAGAGAAAACCATAATTCAAAAAGACAGATGCACCACAATGTTTGTTGCAACACCATTTACAATAGCCAGGTCTTGGAAACCACCTAAATGCCCATTGACTGACAAATGGATAAAGAAGATGTGGTGTATATATATATACAATGGAATATTACTCAGCCATAAAAGGAGTGAAATTGGGTCATTTGTAGAGACGTGGATGCATCTAGAGACTGTCATACAGATTGAAGTAAGTCAGAAAGGGAAAAACAAATATCGTATATTAATGCATATATTTGGAATCTAGAAAATGGTACAGATGAACCAGTTTGCAGGGCAGGAATTGAGACACAGAATTAGAGGAAAAACGTATGGACACCAAGCAGGGAAAGCGGTGGGGGGTGGGGGCTGTGGTGTGATGAGGTGGGAGATTGGGATTAACATTTTATACACTGATGTGTATAAAATGGATGACTAATAAGAAAATAAAGATCTTAAAAAATTCAGTGTTTCAGAATTTTTTAGATGTACTATATCATTTCCACATTATGAAACTAGAAAAAGAGCAAAATAAAGCCAAAGAAAGTAGAGGGAAGGGGAAGAGATAAGAACAGGAATTTATGAAACTGAAAATGGCAAAAATGATAGAGAAAATCAACGAAAACAAAAGGTGGTTCTTTCAAAAAGATAAAAAATTAGAATCCTTTCACCAGACTGACCAAAAAAGAGAAGGCAAGTTACCAATATCAGGAATGAAGTAGGGGATATAACTACAGATGCCACAGACATTTAAAGGCTAATATGGGGATTTTAGAAACAACTTTATGCACGTGAATTTGACAACTTAGTTGAAACAGATCATTTCTTGAAAGACAAAACTACCAATATTCATTGAAGATGATATAGATAACTGAATAGTATGATATCTATTGAAGAAATTGAATTAGTATTTGTGGCCTTCCAAAAATGAACTACTGGCCCAAATCGTTTTCCTGACAAATACTATCAAAAATTTCAGGAAGAGGTGATACCAGTTCCCTACAGTCTCTTCCAGAAAATAAAAGACAGAATACTTCCCAACTTATTTTATGCAGCCATTTTTAACCTGATATCAAAATCGTGCAAAGACAGTACATAAAAGTAAAAGTTCACAACAGTGTATCTTGTAAACTTATGTAAACCTTCAATAAAATATTCGTAAAGTGAATCCAGCAACATATAAAAAGATTAGTACACCAAGAACAAGAGGTGTTTATCCTGGGAATTCAAGGCTGGTTTAATGTTTGAGAATTAATTGGTAAGTGTAATACACCATATTAGCAGACTAAAGAAGTAAAACCATATGATCATATCAACAGATACTGAAAAAGTATTCAATAAAATTCAACAGCCCTGTAATATATAAAAACACTGAACTAACTCGGAATACAAGGAAACTTCTTTATCTCAATAAGAGGCATCTACAAAAAATTTCTACAGCTGTCATAATGATGAGATAGTGAACCATTTCTTCCTAAGATTGGGAATAAGGCAAGGATCTTCACTTTCACCACTTGTTTAATGTACTACTGGAAGTCCTAGCCAAACTATCTGAAGATGACATGATTTTCTGCATAGAAAATCCCAAGAAATCTACAAAAAGAAAAAGATTCCTAAATATAATAAGTGAGTTTAGCAAGGTTGCAGTATACAAGGTTAGCATATAAAAATAAGTCATATTTCTATACACTGGCAGTGAACAATTGTAAACATCTTTTAAAGAACCATTTACAATAGCTCCAATTTAAAAATAATAAATGCTTAAGTATAAGTCTAACAAAATATGTATGGGATCTGTATGCTGAAAACTAAAACACTGATGAAAGAAATCAAAGATTGAAAATGAATCAAAAAATGAAATGTATAATATGATCATGGATTAAAAGACTCAGTATAGTTATGATTTCTCTCAATAAACATAATCTCAATAAATCCTAGTAAGATTAGTTTTGTAGAAACAGACAGACTTTTAAAATTTATATGGAAAACTAAGAAACTTATAATAGCCAAAACAATTTAGAAAAAAAGTGTTGAAAGATTTATACAGTCAGATTTAAGACTTACTAAAAAGCCACAGTAACCAACACAGTACACTATTGATAAAGAATCGACACATAGGTAGATCAGTTTTCAACATTGAAAATTTTCAATTTTCAACATTTCAAAATTTTCAACATTGAAAATCCAGAGTAGACCCACATAGATATGGTTAACTGATTTTTGACAATGGAATACTGTTGAATAGTACAATGGAATACTATTCAATAAAAAATTAGTAAGCTCTTAAAACACACAACATGGATGAAGCTCAGTTAGTTATGCTGTGCTAAATGAAAGAAGCCAGTCTTAAATAGGTGAAACCATTTATAAAATGTATGAGTCCATTTTGGGAAAGGCAAAACTATTACTGTAAACGCTTTATTTGAATAGCAGGGGTCATGGTCATATCATTTGCCCTCCACATGGAACAAATACATTATTTACATGTAAAATATGCTTCCATGTTTTTCTTTAACCTTCAAACTCTAAAGTACATAGTTCTACTTGGCCCCAAGATGATTGTAAACATAAATGTGGACAATGAAATTGCATGGCTATAAGGTGACCATCTGAATGAAAACATTCTCATAGCAGAATCTCAGACCCTGGACAGTGTGTCCAAGAACCATTCCCACCTCCTACCATCCTTTTATCCCTACTTCCCCACCGTTGTTTGAAAAAATCTTTATTTGTGGTAATTATCATTGTCAGTACAAAGGAGCCTTGATTTAGGAGACAGAAGACAGGTTATTTTGCACAAGTCACTTAATATTTATAATTTATAATTTATAATACCTGTCCTGCTTACTTCATTTGTAAAGATCTGATGAATCAATGGAAACCATTTTATGTGTTGTAAAATGCTTTGTAAATATAAGGTATTACTATTATTAAACATAAGAAATAAACCAATATTTTGTGATATCTTATGGCAATCAAAGGAGGTTCAACTCTGAAAATTATTATAATTTCTAAAATTAATGCAGAATGAAAAAATAAGGACTTGATAACTTCAAAGTTGATTACTCTAGTTTTATTACCATACACTATTTAAACTATTAATAGGATATAAGATATGTTATTACAGCAAATTTTTGGGTATATGGCTAGATATCAGTACAAATTCAAGTTCTGAAAATACCATCAGGAAGGATAGCAAGCAATATACTTACTAACAATTTGAATTATGAAAGAATTCAGTTTTAGTTAAAGCTGTAGTTGTTTCTTTCTAGCAGTAGATGCCAGTAGAGTTCTTTTTAATAAAAATCAAATTGCCTAAGTACTTTGATAGCAACAGTTTCCTGGTCATAATACGATATATAGAAATATTGCTCTAAGGACTAAAGAGTCTACTTTCTCTAAGGACTTTGTAACAGATAAACAGTTTTATTGTAGAAAAATGAATAAATTTTAAATGTAGTATTTTCTAGCTCTTCATCTAGTGAAGATTACTTTCTTCTTGATATAGTAATTTTGTTATAAAGCTTATACATTGCTTTAAATAAATTAATCTTCATTTCTAATTAGAAATCTGGAATATCTGTATGAAACTCAAGCAACATTGGATATAAGTCTGGCTAGACATGTGTTAAAAACGAATATCGTGGGGCTGAAATGTTAGAATTAGCTTGCACTTTTGGCAAGGGAATGCCATGAGTGTAGTATTTTGGGGAGGTTAATATGTCAGAGATGAGTGATTGAAAGGAGTGACTGGAAGCAGAGAAAACAAGTTATTTTAGAAATCCACATTTTCACTAATAAAAATGAAACTCAAAGAATGAATAAATTTAGTAACTGAACGTAGAGAAAAAGAAGTTAAGTGACATTACTTCTATTGCTGTTGTCTTTATATATGAACAACTAGGTGGTCGTTGGATAATTTACAAATATCCTATCATAAATATAATTAAAATATTTTCAAGTGTTTGATTCTACTTAGACCTTTAATTTATTAAAACTGAATACTTCAACATATATTTATTATGTAACTAGCACATGCATTGCATTTATGAATTCAAGTAATTCACAATTTGAGACAAATTTATAAATAGCAAATTTTAACATAAAATTATAAGATCATTGGAAACAGTGGAGAGAGCAGTTTATTTTTCTAGGAAGTATGTGGGAAACTTCAGTGAAGATGTGACATTTTTGGTGAGCCTTGAAGATGAATAGAATTTATCCCAAGAGAGCAAGTCAATTCAGGAATTTTATGCACTTATGCCCATTCAGAGACAGTTCATCCTCTGTAGATGTTTATTGAAGACTGCAGACACCTGTTCAGGGTCTGTTTTGTATTAAGTCGGATGTTAATTAAAAAATTATTATTATATACACACATGTTTATCAGAAAGTTACAATTTAAGAAGTTTGGTGTTGTAGATACTGTTACCTGTTTGTTTAGATTGATCTAATTTTATTATACAAAATAAAATGTACACAAATGAGCTGTTATTTGGCAAAATTCATTAGTGTTTCCTCTGTGTGTGTGTTGTGTCCTAATTTGATTACATTATTATTCCTATTTATTCTATTTGTCATTATTGTTTCTATTTATTCTGTTTGTTAAACAGTAGGCACAAAATCTTGATTAAGACTTCTTTTTAGATAGATTTTTAAAAATATCCTTCCTTCCTTCTCCCCTCCCTCCCTCCCTCCCTTCCTTCCTTTTTTTCTTCCTTCTTTCTTTCCTTTATTTAAAGCTTCCAAAGAGAAAACCACACAAATTTCTCATCCTTTAATAAGTATCAGAAGGCAACTACTCAGAATCATTGTTAAATGTCACAGGTTACTTTTTTCATGCAAATGGACAGTTTACTTTTAACCAAGGGACCTGTTTCCAAGTGAAACCCCTAAATCAGGGATCAGCTAAGCAGTAGTCCTCAGTGTTAAGTTTAAAAATTAAGGTCTCAGTCAACTAGAAGGATGTTTTTTCCTCTCAATTGAGATTTCTTGCTATGGCTGATTTTATATAATTTTAAATCTGATATATTTTTTTCAGATTTTAGAATGTTTGAAAATGTACTGCTGATACGCACTTGTCAGCAGATTATGTTTGGTAAGCAGTACTGACACACTAAATTTTTATAGTTTTATATTAGACTTTAGCCAGTGAGTTAGCAACATTAAGTTTTTTTAAATGCTAGTTCAGATATTTTTCGTTAAAATTTATGTGTTAAAATTTGTTTTGCAGGTGTTTTGTGATATCCCATACCAGCTTTCAGTGAAAAGTTAGCTATTTATAAGGATTCATAAAATCTATAGTAATCTGTATTAGCTGATTTCCTGGATAAAACACAACCTTTTCAACATATTATATTTGGAGAGTGGTTTGGCCTTCAGTTGTTTGTATAGGGTTGTAATACACATTTAACTACGTTTCCTTTTTAAAAAATTTTTTTCAGCCTACTATATATATGTAAAGCTTTATATTTAGTGTTCTCATTAACGTGTATATTAATATTAAAACACTCTTAAACATAGCCTTTTAGGATGATATTGCAAGTCTTTAAAATCTTCATCTCTAGTTGAGATGAACAGTTTTGCTAAGAAAGGCTCAGTAATGTGCTGTTTTATATTAACAGGAAACAGAACAGCAGTAGTGGTTTGAATACACTGCAAACAGGAAGTTTGATACATGCATAGCTCTTGGCTTCAGTGTAAGAAGTTGTTGAGCTCCTTCTGGAAATATTTTCAGTTACTTTAAATTAAGTGTAAATACACATGAATGGCAGCTTATAGAGAACTACCCTGTAATCAGTATACAGGTACAACTGCTCTTCAGAAATTGGAAGGTTTTGCTAGCCGATTATTTCATAGACACTCCAAAGGTACTGCACATGATCAGAAAACAACTCTGGAAAATGACAGCCTTCATTTCTCTGAACATACTGCCTTATGGGACAGATCAAGTAAGTTTTTTTTTTTTTTTTTTTTTTTTTTTATGATACATTGTAACTAGAAACTAAAATGTTAATTGGAGTTTTAGAATCAAGCACAGAACTGTGTGTGTGGGGGGGTGTCTTTATGATTTGCCCAAGGATATTTTGCAAGGTAAAGTTGAAAAAAAATTACAAAAACTTGATTAAAGTTGAGCTAAATCACATAGCTCATCGTTTTGTTTTAAATGCGATTAGTTAAGTTGAATATCAGTGGGAAAATTTTCTACAAAATTCTTACATCATTTCTAGTATGTATTCTAGTATTTCTTTTTAATTAAAAAAAATTTTTTTTGTTCTTAAGTGAAAGGCCTACATTTAAGAAAAATAATCATTTTATTTAAAAAAATATCTTGGATTTATAAGCCTTAATATTCAAAAGGGGCAAAAGGACTCTTGAATTTATAATTAAATTTTTGTTATGTTTGCCATATTTTATTTTTAAATGCATGTGTGAAAGTTACTTGAGTTTTAACAAGCAGGATTTATAATATGAAAGCATAGTATGATTATTCTATGTGAAATCTTGTATTTATAACATTATAAATGTCAGAATCTTTCATATGGGGGGGAAAACTTGTTTATGCATGCATCACATTCTTTCCAGGCATGGTAAAATGTTTGGACTTAACTGCTTTGCTGAAATGGTGATAGTAATGATTTTTTGTGACATGCACTTTTTAAAGGCTACATTTCACATATAAACAATACCAGTGCCCTCATTCCACATCTCACCTTGGACCCTCCCCAAGGTGTTTTTGTTATTCTGATTAAAGGAACAATATAATCACTCTTGGTACTTTTTAGTGTGTTTGATCACCAAATAGCACTGTTTTGCCTCTTTCTGTTTACATACTCCATAGCAGTTAAGGAATAAAACTCAGCTAAAAGAAAAGCAACAAAAAACCAAGAATGGCTTACAAAATTGACTCTTTTGTTTATATATTACCTTCATAGTTCCGCAGAAGTTTATCTGAATTTTTTTTTTATTGCATTAGAATTTTTTACCTTCCTCAAGCTATTTTAGGAAGAAAGTAAAGAACATATATTTGTACAAAATTTTTTTTTACTTTATAGGTTTTGATTATAATTAATCCTTACTATATAGCAAGTTGATGGATGAGGAATCTCAAATATCTTCAAGGTAATGAACTGTTGAGTATTGAAATAATAGTATATTATTAAAATTTACCATGCAACAAAAGTTTGTTATTCATTTTACTTGCCCTATTCTGTTAAATTGCAGTCTCCTAAGCCCTTTTGGAAATCATTTTTATGCATTTCAAGGACCTTTTAATTAAACATTCAGTGAGGAATGAGGACAGTACTGAATTAGTACACTAATCCCTGTTTCTACAAATAGTGGGTGTTTAGTAAATATCTCAAATGGACGAATATCATGGGCTTTTAATATTTAAAAGTTATGTTTGAATTATACTCTCACCATTTTTAAATGTGTGGGGCTTGTAACATTCTGAGACACATTTTAAAATCTAGCAATTGAAGATAATATCATGAGCTATGATTTCTTTTGGAAAAAACAGGCTGATAAAATGCTGTTAACATTTTTCTTTATGGTGATGCCACAAAATAAAATAAATAGAATCATAGTGCACAGTGAAATTAGGTGCAAACCTTGTAGCCGTTCAAACGATAGGTATGATATAAGAAATGCTTAAAGAGTAACTGAATGTTCATGAATCAAGCATTCTTTCACTTTCTCTTTCATATCCTCAAATATAGAAATAGACACAATAATTTTATATATGTAGTGATGAGAATGGTAAGCATGGTGTTCTAGTTTCTTATTATGGAATGTGTTGATATAGAGGAGAAAATATGGATACAACAGAAACAGAGGAATCCTTTTGTTTCAAAATTCCAAGGTTTATTTTCATGATGAAAACACAGATTTTTATTCATTTATAGTGTGAGTTATGGAAAGAGTTTTGACAGTATGAAGTTTTCGTACAAACCACATTCTTCAAAGCTACTTAAAGCAGTTTACTTGCATGACTTGTTTGACAAGGAAAAGGAATGTAATATCTCCTGATGATAAGCTCTCTGAGTATGCTTGTTCCAAAAGTGTGATTTAAGAAATCAGCTAAGCACAGAAACTACATGTAATTTTATAAAAATTAGGTTTGTGAACTACTGAGTAAAGATTAATTACCGATCTAGGCATGTATGAAATGTAAGAATTTTAATCCAAGTTTCTTTATTCTCCAGTGACATTAAATATAGGAAGAAATACAAAATAAAGGCCACACAGTGGTTTCCAGGTGCCTTAAATGTTTTACCTTTTACTACTAAATTAAGTAATAGGAATTCCTGTTTGATAACATAAATATTTAACAGCTGATTCCGTGCACATATAAATACTTGAAGTTCACAACAAAAACATGAAGGAATTCTTTTTATTCTGACTCAGAATGAATGGGGGTATTGACATTCATTGAGTTTTCTTTCTAGCAAATTTATTTTGGTTCGCTTTTAAATCTTTCTTTGATCATAAATGGTGTGTTGAGTTATATAGTGCTGAACTTAATGGAAGTTTTGCACATTTTAAATCTTGGACTTTATACATTTAATGTCTAATTACAATATTTTAAGGACTGAATAGACAAATACCATCAAATGCTTTACCTATTCTCCTTTCCCATGAATTGACAGGCTATTTCTGTGGCAGATACAAATCCATATTAGTGAAGCTTAGATTGAAATACTATATTGAACAAATGAACAATTTTGAATATGGATTTTTTTAGGTAGAATCAGAGCTAAAGTGGTTGTAATAAACCACTTTATCTAGTTAGTTTTACCTTTCCAAAACTCATACAGTCTTTAAGGCAGTACACTCCCATGCTTATTTCTTAGTCCACTAAATCTGTATCATTGTAACTTCTAAGTTAAAAGACCGCCTACATTATCTTTTCTTTTCTTTTTTTTTTTTTTCAGTACGCAGGCCTCTCACTGTTGTGCCCTCTCCCGTTGCGGAGCACAGGCTCCGGACACGCAGGCTCAGCAGCCATGGCTCACGGGCCCAGCCGCTCCGCGGCATGTGGGATCTTCCCGGACTGGGGCACGAACCCGTGTCTCCTGCATCGGCAGGCGGTCTTTCAACCACTGCGCCACCAGGGAAGCCCTTATCTTTTCTTAAAAAATTTTTATTGGAGTATAGTTGATTTACAATGTTGTGTTAGTTTCAAGTGTACAGCAAAGTGAATCAGTTATACATATACATATATCCACTCTAAGAATCAATATTGTGAAAATGACTATACTACCCAAAGCAATCTGCAGATTCAGTGCAATCCTTATCAAATTACCAATGGCATTTTTCACAGAATTAGAACAAAACACTTTACAATTTGAATGGAAACACAAAAGACCACGAATAGCCAAAGCAATCTTAAGAAAGAAAAACGGAGCTGGAGGAATCAGCCTCCCTGACGTCAGACTATACTACAAAGTTACGGTCATCAAAACAGTATGGTACTGGCACAAAAACAGAAATATAGCAGTGGAATAAGATAGAAAGTGCAGAGATAAGCCCACACACCTGTGGTCACCTAATCTATGACAAAGGAGTGAAGAGTATACAGTGGAGAGCGTAAAGAATTTTAACTAGCATAATACAGGAAAAGTTAACTTGGCTTATTCTACTACAGGGAAATGTATCTAGCTACTATACATCTTCTATTGGAGCTGGACACTTAGTTAGAATTAGCACTTTTCTTCAGGACCTTTTTTTTAATTGAAGGGCAGTTGATTTACAATATTTTTGTGTTAATTTCAGGTGTACAGTATAGTGATTCAATATTTTTGCAGATTCTATTCCATTATAAGCTTATTTCAAGACAATGGATATAATTCCCTGTGCTATACTTTAAATCCTTGTTGCTTATCTACTTTATATATAGTAGTCTGTATTGGGTTGGCCAGAATGTTTGTTTGGGTTTTTCCATAAGCTCTTACAAAAAAACCAGAATGAACTTTTTGGCCAACCCAATATATGTTAATCCCATATTCCTAATTTGTCCTCCACCCCTTCCCTCTCCCCTTTGGTAACCACCAGTTTGTTTTCTATGTCTATGAGTCTGTTTCCATTTCTGTCTGAGTCAGATTTGTCTTTCTCTAAGCATAATATTCTCTAGGTCTGTCCATGTTACTGCAAATTGCAGGATTTCATTCTTTTTTATGGCTGAGTATTATTTTATTGTGTGTGTGTGTATATATATATATATATATATATATATATATATATACACCACATCTTCTTAATCCAGTCCTCTGTTGATGGGCATTTAGGTTGCTTCCATGTCTTGGCTAGTGTAAATAGTGCTGCAATGAACGTTGGGGTGCATGTATCTTTTTGAATTATGGTTTTCTCCAGATACATGCCCAGGAGTGTGATTGCTGGATCACATGGTAGCTATATTTTTAGCTTTTTAAGGAACCTCCATACTGTTCTGCATAGTGACTGTACCAATTTATATTCCCATCAACAGTGTAGGAGGGTTTCCTAAAATAGATATGATGTACATTTTCTGTACATATTGGCTAAAGAGAATTTGAGAATTTATTTGCATGCTACTTCAATTATCATAAGGCTGCAAGTATAAACCCAGGAATAATTTTAAAATATATACTTATGAAAGTGCATTGTATAGATTCATAAAAATGTCCTGAGATATTAATATGCTCTGGGGCCTCCCACGGCTCACTCTGTGCCCTGAGATTTGTTCAGAAAATGTAATCCGGTGGGTTCCGTTAGACTCTGAGCTGGAGTTTAGAGAATAGAATATTTATTAGGCATTGCCCTTGGGATAAACAAATGTGGGAAGAAAGGCAAGGAAATGAGATTGGGCAGGAAACGTTGAGCTGTGATGCAGACGTCATGTCAGACTTAGCCATTTTGATTGAGCTAAAATGGCCCTAGCTCACTGGGGTGAGTTGGCTGAAACTTCTCACTCATAGATCAGCTGCCAGATGTGGGTCCCCACAGGTAGTGGGGCTCTGCAGCTGAGCCAATTTCTGAAAGGGCTGACAACACCTAGGCAGCTGGGACTATAAATCCTTCCTTGCAGAGGCATGTAGATGTTGAATCTCCACGTCCATCACAGTCTACCCATTGCTCAAATCCACGTTTTCATGGAGGTGGTATGACTGGTGTACCTCCTTGTCACGGGCCTACTCTAATACCTGCTCTGCTGTGTGTGGGATCCTGGGCAGGTTGAACAAACCCTTGGGTAGTGATGCTGGCTGAGACTCTGTGTGCAGGAAAGGCAATCCATGCCAAAAAAGGTCTCTTCCTATCTGAATTAATCACAGGTCTTTTAAAGGTAGAAGGGACTCAGTGTAGACAAATTGCCATCAAATGGGCAGATTGTCTCCTTAAGGAATGGTGCCATGATATGGACTCAACATTGGTCTCTGTTGCTGGCAGGTTGGACATTTAGAGGCAGCAGTAGCTCGATTCATTATGGAAAGTGGGAGCCTATGCTGCTGGGTTGATGCCTAACCTCTATCTCTTTCACCAGCACCACTTTATAATATGTCCATTGTTCCCCCGTTGGACCGGCCAGTGACAGCTTGCTGTCATCAGTTGGCTAAGTCATTCTACCTACTTGGTTGTTTAATGCCACTTCCATAGTGGGAACTCTTGGATTGATGTTAACTTTTAATAGAAAGATTTTCACACTTTATATTCACTCCCATTTCTTTCTTTTTTTTCTTTTTTACCATCTTTATTAGAGTATAATTGCTTTACAATGGTGTGTCAGTTTCTGCTTTATAACAAAGTGAATCAGCTATACATATACATATGTCCCATATCCCCACCCTCCCACCATCCCTATCCCAACCCTCTAGATGTACACAAAGCACCGAGCTGATCCCCCTGTGCTATGCAGTTGCTTCCCACTAGCTATCTATTTTACATTTGGTAGTGTATGTATGTCCATGCCACTCTCTCACTTCGTCCCATCTAACCCTTCCCCCTCCCTGTGTCCTCAAGTCCATTCTCTACGTCTGTGTCTTTATTCCTGTCCTGGCCCTAGGTTCCTCAGAGCCATGTGTTTTTTTAGATTCCATATACATGTGTTAGCATATGGTATTTGTTTTTCTCTTTCTGACTTACTTCACTCTGTACGACAAACTCTAGGTCCATCCACCTCACTACAAATAACTCAATATCATTTCTTATATATATATATATATATATATATACACCACATCTTCTTAACCCAGTTGTCTGTTGATGGACATTTGGGTTGCTTCCATCTCTTGGTTATTGTAAATAGTGCTGCTGTGAACGTTGGGGTGCATGTATCTTTTCGAATTATTGTTTTCACTTTTTCTGGATATATACCCAGGAGTGAAATTGCTGGATCATATGGTAGTTCAGTTTTTAGTTTTTAGAGGAACTGCCATACTGTTCTCCATAGTGGCTGCACCAATTACATTCCCATCAACAGTTTATGAGACTTTCCTTTTCTCCACATCCTCTCCAACATTTGTTATTTGTAGATTTTTTGATGATAGCCATTCTGTCTGGTATGAGTTGATATCTCATTGTGGTTTTGATTTGCATTTCTCTTAATAATTAGTGATGAGAGCTAACACTTTTGGTCACTATGTGAACATGGCAATGAATAGTCAGACAATGGAATCCTTTTATAACAACAGTGGTTATTTATGATGTTTCTTCTACCTGGAATTTCCTGTTCCTACTACTGCCAATGGTGAGATTTGCTCATACTTTAAGACTCTGCTCACATATTATCTTTGTAACAAAATCACCAAAGCATTCTTCTGTTCCTCTGTTCTTTATCCTTTATAGAATTCATGATCTCTTCCTATGTTCTCATATCATACTCACTTCTATTACGTTTTATTTTATAGTATTAAAATTGTATTACATTAGTCCTCAAGTTACCTCTCTCCCCTATTTGACTTTGAACTTCTTGAAGGCATAGAATTTGTCAATTTATTTTGGTATTGCCAGCATAGTTCTCAATACATGTTGAGTTGTTTGTTAGATTAACATTAAATATCACTACAGTCTTACACTAACAAGCTTTCTCTCAATTTGTTCTATTATGATCTTTGCAATTTATTTTAAAGGCCTGTGGCCATTAACCAAAAACAGTGAAATGCTGATCTGACCCTGGTAAATAAATACCACATTTCAGAGGCACTGAACTTTTCAGTGTTACCTGTACATTTTTATCATGACTGTTTATAAGAATCTGAGTAATCAGCAGCCTTTATAGTAAAACTAAGAAACCGGGATATTAAATGATTTGAAATTAGAAAATGTTTCCATGGAGTGTTTAACAGTGCCAAGTACTATATCAAGTGTAATAATGAGAAGCTTGTACTTGCTTGTGTTTTACAAGTATAGCCATACTACATAGTTAGAGAAGGAAGATTGAGTATATACTCTTGATAGTGTCTTGCTCAAGTGTGGTCCCAGTCTAGTAGCATTAGCATCATCTGGGAGCCTGTTAAAAAGGAAGACTTTCAGGCCCCATCTAGACCTACTGAGTCAGAATCTGCATTTTAACAAGATTACCCAGCTGATTCATATGCACATTAAAGTTTGAGAAGCCCTTTTCCCCTAATAACATTTTAATCTGATTACCAAATACTATGTCTTCATTGGAGAAAATTTGCAAACCATAGAAAAGAACAAACAAAAAAGTAAAAATCACACATAATCCCACCAAAAGATAATCACTATTAACCTTGTTCTATATATAGTCTATTTTGTGCATAGATACACAAATTTCCACTGGCCCTTAACTTTGGATCTCTCCGTACAGTGTTTCATAACATTTTTCCTTATTTTAAAGATTTGTTCTACAATATCTTTTAAGATGGCTGTTTTGTATTGTCTTAAGGATGCACCACAATTTAAACAGTCACTAGCCATCTAGATTATTTTTAATTTTTTGCTATCATATAAAAAAAACACTGTGATAAACATTCTTGTAGCTAAATCTCTGTGCACATCATTATTTTTATATTTTATAAGACAAATGTAGAGGACTGTTATAACCATTTTAAGCTTTTGTATTAAATAAATTGCATCCCAGGTATACACATAATATATTTTCTTGGAGTTAAATTTGTTTCGATATTCAGAGAAGACATGTTTAAATTCCCTAGTATAATTTTCTGGCACAAAAAGCATGCTTTACTTTCTTATTATTAGTGTTTATCAAAAATTTTCCACTTTTCAAAATTGGTCAATTATTAGTAGCAAATGGTCTGAGAGACTTGTTTTAGTTGTTGAATAGAGCATTATCTTTGGTAATCAACATACTATAATCTTCTTGGGTTGGAGATTCAGTCATATTATAAAGTATATCCTCTAAATCTGATTCTGCAATATAGTGGTGACTCATACCACTTCACTCCCATGTTTCCTGGGTGGAATATTGTCATATACACTATCACATGAAACATTTATTTACTATCTGTCAGGCATTGTTCTAAGCACATTGCATATATTAGTTTATATAATCCTTTAAAAACCCCAATAAGATGGATACTATTATTATTTACTTCTTTCAGATAAAGAGACTAAAACACATTGAGGTAAAGTAATTTCCTCAAGGTAACATAACAAATAGATAAAATTTGAACCCAGGCAGTCTGGCTCCAAAGCCAGCACTCTTTTTAATTTTTTTTTTGCGGTACGTGGGCCTCTCACTGTTGTGGCCTCTCCCGTTGCGGAGCACAGGCTCGGGACGCGCAGGTTCAGCGGCCATGGCTCACGGGCCCAGCCACTCTGCGGCATGTGGGACCTTCCCGGACCGGGGCACGAACCCGCGTCCCCTGCATCGGCAGGTGGACTCTCAGCCACTGCGCCACCAGGGAAACCCCCAAAGCCAACACTCTTAATCACCATTCTATGAAATCTTTCTATATGTTTGTAAGAAAAACTGGGCTTTGGGTGCTATAGCAATGATTTCTGTCTGAGGTTTTCTGTTAGTTTCAGAGACCTAGTGCATATTATGAGGACCCAGAAGACTAACAGGCTGGTCAGAGAACTTTGAAAATAAAATGTCGTCCAAAAAGAGCTAGTAATTTGAAACTGGAAGAATGATGCATTTTCTGAGGGAGTGAATATTACTTGCAAGTCCTAAAACAATGGCTGATTTTAGCTCTGGGGTCTGGTTATGGTTGTATAACAAGTGTAGCCCACTTGGGATACATATTAGGTCTCGTCTTTGAAATATTCGAACTAATTACTGTACTCATCTGCTCAAATTAGCAGGACTTCTAAATGGCAGTTTTCTTGGGATCTTCTTCCAGTCCCCTTCAAGTATTGCTAAATTTCTGGGAGTTTACTCATTCCAGAGAAGCTAATCTTCTTTCCAAAGGTTGGATGAAGAAAGAGATGGGTATTTTGATTAGTATAGAGGCTAGTAATCTCATTTTCAGCTGCTATTGATTTTGCCAGTGGTACATAGTTTCATGGTTTAAACTGGTTCCAAAGAATTTGATGTATCCTTGCTCTGATGTGATGACACTGATACTTGTGGAGACTGGATTCTTAATGGAAGGATGTCTCCTTGTGGAGACACTGATTCTATTTTTCTTTTTTTTTATTTTGAGACACATTCTTTTTTTTCATATTTTATTTAAATTTTATTATTTATTATTTTACAACAATCATTAAGAAATCCTTGTACCCCTTCATTTAAAAAATTTTCTTTTATTATTTTTTTAACATCTTTATTGGAGTATAATTGCTTTACAATGGTGTGTTAGTTTCTCCTTTATAACAAAGTGAGTCATCTATACTTATACATATATGTATAAATATGCATTAATTTTAAAATTAATTTTTATTGGAGTATAGTTGATGAGACACTGATTCTTAATTGAGACACTGATTCTTAATGGGAGGATGATCCACCCTTTCCAGTGTTATACTCATTCAAAGCTTATATCACAGATTTAGTTTCCTTAATTTATACTTACATGCTTAGTCATCCTGGCTTCATGCCAGGTTGAATGTGAGAAGGTGCTTTTGACTCATCCCCACACTGTACCAAAATTGGCCTTCCTTTCTTGAACATCTTTCCAGGGATAGCAAACTGGTTGTCTGTGACCCAGATGTAAATCACAGATATGTTTTATTTAGTCCTCATGATATTTTAAAATAATTGAGTGTGATACCATTATTTTATATGTAAATAAAAAATACTGATTTTAAAACAAGATCTTTCATATTAATATCTGGACTTTCATATTCTTTTTTTAATAATTTTAATTTTTTTAATTTTAATTTTTTTGGTTTTGTTGGGTCTTCATTGCTGTGCACAGGCTTTCTCTAGTTGTGGCAAGTGGGGGCTACTCTTCATTGTGGTGCATGGGCTTCTCACTGCAGTGGCTTCTCTTGTGGATCACAGGCTCTAGGCGTGCAGGCTTCAGTAGTTGCAGTATGCAGGCTTCAGTAGTTGTGGTACACAGGCTTAGCTGCTCCATGGCATCTGTGATCTTCCCGGACCAGGGATTGAACCCATGTCTCCTGCATTGGCAGGCGGATTCTTAACCACTGCACCACCAGGGAAGTCCTTGGACTTTCATATTCTTGAACCATTTGAAAAACTGATTTCAGTGGCCTCTTATTCCCATATGAGAACAAATGGGAATTTGCACTGAATAACTATTCTCTTTAGTCAGGATTTATACTATCTCATTTGCTCTAGCCTTCACTATTTCGCTACTTCTGTTGTTTTACCTGCCCATCCTCGGTAGGCACTTGAATTTGACCTACAGAGCCCCTAATATGAGCCTAAATCACCAGATTCTCCTTTATTCTTCGATAAAGTTTATTTAGTGTGCCTTCTTACTCATGGGCCACAGATACTGTCACTAAAATTGATAAGAAATTCTCGTAATTCTGAACCTTAGAAAGAATGGGGTCTAGGTTTTGATCCCTCCTTTTCAAATTCCTGTTTTATTTTTAATGCAGATCTACTTACCTCCTTCCCGTTTGTTAGCTCTCTTTACCATACGGTATTGAGAGGAACAACCTTTACCAAGCTCCAAAGGGTTTTGTTAGATCATTCCCCCAAGGTAATAGATGCCTACCAGCCTTAAATTTACATAATTAAGTTGTCGGCTGAAGTGATTCTTCCCACAGCAAAGAAAATATGCCTCAGATTGACTCTACTTATGTAGAGAAGCACTTGACAACTTTTTTAAAAAGAGAAATATAATTTACATGCCATAAGACTCACTCATTATAAGTGTACAATTCAGTGTTTATTAATAAGCATATAGAGTTGTGCAGCCATCACTACAATTCAGTTTTAGAACATTTTCATCACCCCCAACAGTTCTTTTGTTCTCTTTTGCAATCAGTCCCCACCTCAGACAAACACGGATGTTTTCTATCCTTACAGATTTCCTTTTCTGGATATTTTATAAAAATGGAATCATACAATATATATAATCTATTGTTGCTGGCTTCTTGAACTTACAATAACGTTTTTGAGGTTAATCCATTGTTATAGAACATATCAATAGTTGGCTCTATTTTATTGCTGAATTGTACTGTATTGTGTGGATGTAACATTTTTGTTTATCCATTCAGCAACTGATGAACGTTAGGATTGTTTCCAGTTTTTGGTTTATTTGGATAATGTTGCTCTATCTATCTGCATGCAAGACTGGGTGGACATATGCTTTCATTTCTCTTGAGTTGATGTCTAGGGGTAGAATAACTGGGTCATTTGGTAAGTTTATGTTTATCTTTTTAAGAAATTTCCAAATTGTTTTCCTAAGTAGCTTAATATTTTATATTCCCATCAACAATGTAGGAGGGTTACAGTTTCTTCACATTCTTGTTAGTACTTGGTATCATCAGTCTTTTTGATTTTAGCCATTCTGGTGTGTGTGAATTGGTATTTAATTGTGGTTTCAGTTTGCATTTCCCTAATGATTCATGATGTTGAGCATATTTTCATGTTCTTATAAACCATTCATGTATCTACTTTGGAAAAATGTATTTTCAAATCTGTTGCCCACTTTCTAAATTGAGGGTTTTTTCTTATTATTGTCAAGTCTTTAAAGTTCTTTATATATTCTGAACACAAGTTCTTTACCAAATAAATAATTTGCAAATATTCTCTCCCCATTGGTGGCTTGTATTATCTTCTTAAATGATATCCTTGAAGAGCAAAAGTTTGTAATTTTAATGAAGTCCAGTTTATCATTTTTTCCCTTGATGGATTGTACTTTTGGTGCCAAATCTTAAGAAATCTTTATCTAACCCAAGGTAATGGAGATTTTTATTCTATGCTTTCATCTAAAAATTAATGTTTTGTGTTGTTTTGTGTGAGCTACGGAGTGGAGTTCTTTTTTTTAACTCATATAAATATCCAATTTTTACTGCGCTGTTTGTTGAAAAGACTTTTCTTTCTCCATTAATCATCTTCGCACCTTTTGTCAAAAATCAATTGACCATAATTGTAGGGGTTCACTTCTGAATTCTCAATTTTGTCCCAGTGATCAATGTATGTTTATCCTATGCCAATACCACATTGTCTTGGTTATTGTAACTTTAAAAAAAGTTTTGAAATCAAGTAGTGTAGGTCCTCGAACTTTGTTCTTTCCAAAATTGTTTTGGCTATTCTGGGTCCTTTACATTTCCATATAAATTTTAATCAGCCTGTCAGTTTCTAAAGAAAAGCCCACTGGGATTTTCATAGAGATTTCGTTGAATCTATAGATTAATTTGTGAAGACTCTTCTATTAACAATATTGAGTCTTGAAGTCCATGAAAATGAAATAGCTTTCCATTTATTTCGATGTTCTTTAATTTATCTGCAATGTTTTGTTTTGTTTTTTTTAGTGAGTAAATCTTGTTAAAATGGATTCCTAAGTTTTTTTTTTTTTTTTCTGTTAATACCATTGTGAATGGAGCTGTCCTTTTAATTTCATTTTTGGATTGCTTGTTCCTAGTATATTAAAATGTTATTAGTTTATATATATATTATATCCTATGATGTTGATAAACTTATTAGTTCTTGTAGTTTATAGATTCCTTAGAATTTTATACATATAGAATCATGTCATCTGTAAAAAAGACAGTTTTATTTCTTTCTTATCAATTTATATGCCTTTAATATCTTCTTAAATATCTTTTTCTTACCTCATTGCACTGGCTAGAACCTTTCATAAAAAGTTGCGAAGAAGTGGTGAGTGTAGATATCCTTGCCTTATTCCCATTCTTAGCAAAAGCATTCCATCTTTCACCATTATATATAATGTAAGCTATAGGGTCCCCCTCTCCACCTCACCCCCAAACTCACCCTTTATCAGCTTGAGGAAGTTCCCTTCCAGTCCCAGTTTGTTGAGAGGTTTTATCACAGGTATTGGATTTTGTAGAATGCTTCTGCTACATATATTGAGATGTTTATGTAGTTTTGTCTTTTATTCTATTAATATGGTGTATTCCATTAATTAATTTTCAATGTTGAACCAACCTTGCCTTCCTGGGATAAATCCTACATGGTCCTGGTGTATAATCCTTTTAATATACTGCTGAATTAGGTTTGCTAATATTTTAATAAAGATTTTTGTGTTGGAATGGATATTGATCTGTAATTTTCTTTTGATCTTTGTCAGTTTTGTCATCAGGCCTCATAGAATAAGTTGGGAAGTATTACATCCTTCTTTATATTCTAGAAAAGTTTGTGTCAGATTGGTATTATATCTTTTAATGTTTAATAGAATTCCCCAGTGAAGCCATGTGGACCTGAGCTTCTCTTTGTGGGAAAAATTTTAATTACTGGCTTAATATTTTTGTTTGTTTGTCTTTTCAGATTTTTTATTTCTTCTTGAGTTAGTTTTGGTAATTTGTGTCTTTCTATGAACTTGTCCATTTCATCTAAGTTATATCGTTTACGTAAAGTTGTTCATAGTATTCTCTTTTAATCCTTTTAATTTCTCTAGCATCAGTAGTTATGCCATCTTTTCATTCCTGATTTTGGTAGTGTCTTCTCTGTTTTATTTTGTCTTAATTTTGGTCAGTCTAGTTAAAGGTTTATCAGTAAGACTTTTGGTCTCTTCATTTTCTCTATTGTTTTTATGTTCCATTTCATTGAATTCTGCTGTGATCTTTTTGGCTTTGGTTTAATTTGCTCTTCTTTCTAAGTTTCTTAAGGTGGAAACTTAAATTATTGATTTGAGACCTTTCTTTTTTTCTAATACATGTGTTTAAAGTTTTGAATTTCCCTCTAAGCTATGCTTTATCTATATCCCATAAATGTTGATTTCTTGTGGGGTTTTTTCCATTCAGTTCAAAATATTTTCTAATTTCCTTTGGGATTTCTTTGTGATCTAAATCCAGATATTAGGATTTCCAAAATTTCTCTCTATTGTCGATTCCTAGTTTAATTCTCCTATGATAAGAGTTCATTTTTTGAATGAATTTTCTATCCTTTCAAATTAATTTGAGATTTGTTATATTGCTTAGCATATGATTAGTATGGAGAATTTCCATGTGTACTTGAAAAGAATGTGTATTCTGCTGATGTTAGATGCTGTGTTTTATAAATGTCATTTTAATGACATTATATTCAAGTTTTCTGTAACCTACTGATTTTCTTTTTTCCATGAATTATTGAGAAGAATATTGAAATTTTCAACTATAATTTTTGAATTATTTAGTTCTTTCTTTAAAAACATTTGTTTTAATTAATTAATTTATTTTTGGCTGTGTTGGGTCTTCGTTGCTGCGTGTGGGCTTTCTCTAGTTGTGGCGAGTGGGGACTACTCTTTGTTGCAGTGTGTGGGCTTCTCATTGCAGTGGCTTCTCTTGTTGCAGAGTACGGGCTGTAGGTGCTTTAGGGCTTTGGTAGTTGTGGCACGCAGGCTCTAGAGCACAGGCTCAGTAGTTGTGGCACGTGAGATTAGTTACTCCACGGCATGTGGGATCTTCCCAGACCAGGTATCGAACCATGTCCCCTGCATTGGCAGGCAGATTCTTAACCACTGTGCCACCAGGGAAGTCCCTAGTTCTTCCTTCAATTCTGTCATTTTTGTTTTAGCATTTTGGAGACTATTCATTGCATATACATTTCTAATTGTTAAATCTCCCAGAAGTATTGGCCCTTTTATCATTATGAAATTTCCTTTTTTTGACTTTAGTAATATTTCTTGTCTTAAAGTCTATTTTGTCTGATATTGATATAGGTATTCTACCTGTATTATGGTTACTGTTACATGGTATAACTTTTTCTCTCCTTTCCCTTCAACCTATTTTTATCTTAAAATCTAAAGTGTGGCCCTTGTAGACAGCATATAGTTGGACCTTTTTTAATCCAGTCTGATAATTTCTGCCTTGTGATCTGTTTATTCACATTTAATGTAATTATTGATATGGTTGGCTTTACATCTTCGATTGTGCTGTTTGTTTTCTATATATCTTAAGAGTTTTTGTATTGTTGTTCCTCTCTTCCTTCTTTTGTGTTAAACAGATATTTGTAGGATGCCATTTTAATTCCTCTTTGATTTTTAAACTACATTTTAAAAAGACATTTTCTTAATAGTTGATTTAGGGGTTAAAATATGCATTTTATCTTATCACAATCTACTTTTCTAGTAAAATATAGTGACTTTGATGAAATATAGCTCCATTTCTTCTCTAATTTTGTGTTATCATTTTCACATGTTACCTTTATGTTTTTATAAACCTAGAAATGCAGTGTTACAATGATTGCTTCATACAATTTTAAGGTCTTTAAAGAAATTTAAAAAAGAAAGATAAATGTGTTTATATAGTCTTTTACTTATATATTTATCATTTATACTCTTTATTTCTTCCTGTCAATTTGAGTATTGTCCAGTGTCTTTTCATCTGGAACAACTTCCTTAAGTATTTCTGCTTGAAGCACATATCCTCTGTTGTTTATCTGAGAATGTTTTTATTTTACCTTTGTTTTTAGAGGATAGTGTTCCCAGATAGAGAATTGTGAAAAGGTTTGTTTCTTTTAGCACTTTGAATACATTATTCTACTGCCTTCCGTCCTCTCTTATTTTCGTGAAGAAGTCATCATTAATCATATTGCTTTTCCCTTGTACATGATTAGTCATTTTCTCTTGCTTCTCTCAAGATTTTTTCTTTGTCTTTGGCTTTTAACAACTTGAATATGAGGTGTCTTGGTATGAATCTCTTTGTACTTATCATACTTGGCATTGGTTGAACTTAGATTGCAGGTTAACATTTTTCATCAGATTGGACATTTTCAACCATTATTTCTTCAAATATTTTTTCTTTGCCCTTTGTCTCTCTCCTTTCCTTCTAGGATTCCTATTACATGTATGTTGATACCCTTGATATCCTACAGGCTTCTGAGGGTCTGTTCATTTTTTTCCTATCTTTTGTTCTCTGTATTCCTCAGACTGGATGATTTCTATTGATCTATCTTCAAGTGCACTGACTGAGTCTTTTGCCCTCCTCAAATCTGCTGCTGGGCTTATGTAGTGAGTTTTAAAGTTTGGGTTATTGTACTTTCCAAGTCTATAATTCTTATATCTTGAATAGTTTCTCTTTCTATCATTATATTGAAATTCTCTTTGTTGTATCATTGCCATCATATTTTCCTTGAATTCTTTAAATACAATTTCCTTTTATTCTTTTGATATATTTCCAATAGTCTTGTCTGCTAAATCCTATATCTGGGACCATTCAGAGACATTTTCTATCATTTTTCCTCATTATTGATTATATAATGTTTTTGTCAGAAATTTGACTTTTTAAAATAATATTTTATAGCAGCTCTGCATTCTGATTATTTTTTCTTTCCTCAGGATTGTTTTTATTTATATTGTTTTGTTTTAATAACTTCCATGGCTTTAATCTATGGGCTGTATCCACTTGTCTGGCTACTGATTTCTCTGTTAGGGATTACCCTGTGCCTGCATAGCTTACTTATTATTCAGTGATTAATCAGAGTTTGTGCTCAAACATTCGAGCCAGTCTGTGCTGATGGAGCTGTTTGTGGGTTGGAAAGCATGTTCAATGTTCAGGCAGTTTTCAAGCCTGTACCAGCTTTAACTTTCCTTTGGGTCCTCTTGGATCTCTCCTATGGAATAGCTTCCTTGTCAAACTGGGATATGTGGAGAGCTTATTTAGGCCCTCTCTGCCTCTCTCATTTACATTTTCTATACTAAATTTTTTGCTAGACCATCAGTCTACTTCTTACCCCTACTAAGGCCACAACTTCAGGTTAGCAAAGCTAGATACTTTCTCTGTTCATTTGCTACAGTTTGCTTTTTTTTTTTTTTTAATAGGCCGTATCACTTGTATGGGTTTTTTTGGCTTCCTCTCCAAATCATGTCAGCCCTCTCTGGCAGTAAAGCTCCTGGTTGTCATGGAGCCCCACCCTGACAGAAGTACTGCACTGACTGACCTGTGGGGGAACAGGAGCAGCACCAAGCAAGAATACCACAGACTCCCACTGTTCTCATGCAAAGTGTAGCAATTTTTCATGAATAAATGCTTCTCAGTTTGTTGTTTGTGATTACTAGATGTCCAGAATCATGAAGTTATTGTTTTTGATAATTTTGTCCAACTTCATAATTGTTTCTTGGAGAGAAGATTTGCTGACTTACTCATTCTCTCATCACCAGAAGTCCTGTGTCACCTGGCAACTTTTAAAAAGGCATGTTCACTTGGTGATATTCCACTTAACAAGGAACCATTCTATAGATCCCTTGTACCATTTTGGTACAAATTTTGGGTCTCTGGGAATCGGAACAGTTGTTCACCATACCATCTACCTTGCTATACAATCTGTCATCTTAATCCTGTTTAATGTAAGGGATTTTACACTTCAACAATAATTGTCAGTAACTTTTTTGTGTACTCCCCTCTTTTGAAAATTACGTAAGTGGCATCTGACACTGTTTGTGATACTGAATATAATGGAAGTTTATAAATAAGTTGTTTTACAATTCTCCTTTATAAATGAAAATATATAGTATTATATTTTGTCTTCTCCATAATAACAATGTTTAAATGGTTAACATTTGTGCTGCAGTATAGCTTTCTGGCTCATGAAAAATGAAAGCTATCAGCGATCTGGGCAATAAGATTCATCGCCAATAGTCACTAGCAACAGCACACAGCATTTTAATATCAGTGAGGTCCACAGCTAGCAGTAAGAGCTGGTGTAATTGAAAGACGTTTAGGTGCAATCATTCTGCTGTTTGTTCCTTGCCAGGTTCAACATGGGATTGTGTGAGTATTTGAAGAAAACAGCAATTTTTAAAATATCTTTGAAAGATGTAAAAATGGTAGATAAGTGCTTAAATTTAAGAAACGTGGTAATTTTTAAATCATGTGGCTCTAAAATAAAAAGGCATTTTATTTGTCTTGGTTGATTAAAGCTTTAGAAAAGATACTCCTTGGTTACAAGTGAACCGATAATTCTGCTCTAATGTTGCCGTGGTAACAACTCATGCTGATATAATTGAGAACATCTTATACATCCTGGTTCGAACATTTTCTCCCTGCCATTTTGAGTTGTTCTAGTGGTATATGAAGAAGCCTAGGATAACTAGCTTGAAAGAAATTAAATCTAGTTATACACATCTTTGGCATTAATCTGATGTTTACTAGTGATATCTCGCACTGAGCAGTTATGCTTTGCTTCTAGGGGCTTCTCTTTTTAAAACAAAAGAAAGCTCTTCATTTTCTGTGTGCTGCATGCTCTAATGTATGTGTTTACACCATCGGTTCTTATACCTCTAGAGATTAGCATAACTCCCTTTGCTGTTGGATTGTTGTTTTGAGCAGTATGTTTTGGAAAGGTTGATTTTCATCATGAGTGGTAAGTATGCTCTCTGAGACTCTGTAGGTTTGTATTTTTAAAAAATATTTAACTATAAAAGCAAAAAAATGTTTTTTAGAGGGGCAGTTGTAAAGCCAGAACTACAGTGGATTACATTTTCTCTTGATGCTTTTGCATTTAGGGATTATAGTAATTTGCTTTTTAAATCCATTAAGAACTGTGAATAATTAATATCACTATTAATAGTCAATACCAGTAATCAGTTTCTAATCTATTTTATGGTGTGATTTATTGTATTCATTATATTCATTAATACATTGTTATTAATTGTGTTATAAATTAGTGAGTAAAAGACCCACTGTGGTAAAGGAGGAATTTTTTTACTATCTGATCCTGAAGATAATTAAACTTTCCTTTTATTGGCTTTGTCTTTCTAATATTAATTTTTGTTAGCTTCTTTATGTTTATATAAAAAATACTCAATTTTGCATAAGACGTTGCCAAAATTTTATTGATTTATTTGTTGCTTTTAACTATAATTCTTTGAGAAATAGGAATTTAATGATGAAATAAATATATGCATTTTGGTTTTGGAGCCTTTGTTAAAATTTTTAGAAATAATTTTTTGGGAAATAATTTGTTAGAACAAGTACTTTTGTGATAGTTTCCTTTTTGTTTTTGTAAATATGATTTTTTCTAAACATTTCTAAAAATGTTTTTTGAGAAAATATACTACAGTATATACTGCAGTTTATCATAGGGTAAAAGCTGTTCACTTTAAGCCAAACCTGCAGCTAAAAATAGATATCCTGTTGTTAGAGGCAGAAATATTTGCTTAGAGCATAATTCATTAGCATCTTTTTGCTTAACTAAAAAAGAGGATGTTTATTAAGTTAACCTTTGAATCAGATACATGTTTAGGAGAAGTGTTATGGTTTTTCTCTTAAAGCAGTCTATAGTTTATACTTAAAAGGTTTGGAATTGGAATTCAGAACCTGAAGAGAGTTGGATTTTTGTGGTATAGTGGTAGAATTCCAAATAGATGAACATTTTCTTCCATAATTGGAGACCATCTTATTATTGCCAATAAACATTTTTTATCCTGCTGCTGTATAATATAAAACTCTTCAACACTGTTAGGTATTTATTTATAGAATGATATTAGATGTTAAAAGAACAATTTTCCATGTAATATATTAAGAATGAGTTGTTATTGTTATTATCCTGTTATTCTTCTGTTAGATAGATCTTTCTGTTCGAGTGTTTTAAATTTGTGCTAATATTACAAAAGCAACATGTTAACATTTCTTGGGATTTCTTGGATATCAAAACTGAATATACCTGGTTATCACACTTAAAATACTGGATTTCTTTGAATCCAGGCAGTGTGTTTTTTCTCCTTGAAAGTGTTCTAGAGGTTTTACAATTGGATATGTTGGTTTTAGCTGAAGAAAATTGTTACTGCTTCTCTATTGCTTTTTCTTTCAAGAAAGCTATGGATTATTCAGATAGTATTTGATATACTTGATCATATTGGTCTGCCCTTATAGCCTTTTTTAACCATAGGAATTATAGTAATGACAACTAAACATTCTGACTTTTTCAGGATTGTCCAGTTTCAACTAACGTTACTCATAAGTGGTTAAATGCCTCAGCCATTTCAAAATGTGGAAAATTTCAAATGAAGTGTGGTTTTTATTTGTAAAAATGAGCAAATGCCAGACCTTTTTATCTAAGTCTTTAGCTATACATGTGATATTTATGTGTATGTGGTACTTTCCTAGTTAAAAAGCTATTTCTTTTCTCCTTCCTTGCCTATTAAATATCAGCTTTTGGGGGGAATAGTTTTCTCTGGAATCTATCTTTAGCTCTCTTTTAATGCTGCATTCTCTCTGAATGATCTCATCCAGTCCCACATCTTCAGTTGTTACCTGAATGTTCAGTGCAAAAGTGAATTTTCTCTTTCCATCCCAAATCTGCTCCTTTTTCATTCATCCTGATTTTTGTTAATGATCCCACTCGCCATGCAGGAACTTAAAACAGAAGCCTTGTAATCACTCTGAACTTGTTTCTTACTCCCCAGACATGCACTCAGCCATAAATTTCTATTGATTCTACATTAGAAATGTCTCAAATCACTCGATTTTCTCCATTATCACTGACACTGAGAATGCTTTTGGATCAGGAATTCTGTCTCTTTTCAATCCTTTTGCAGTAACAGCTTCACTGGTCTCAACTTCCAGTTTTATATCCCTCCAGACCATTTTCCATGCTGCCATTTTAAAACTGCAGATATGCCCATTTCTTAACCCAACGTGAAAACTTTCAGTGACTCCTTAGTGCCTCTCAAATAAAGGCTAAACTCCTTAGTGGGGCATGTGAGAGAAGTGCCCTGCCTTTCTGGCTCTATTTGCACCACTCTCATAAAATTCTGATCTAGTCATATTATAATACATATTATTCCTTGCTCCCTTTCCATATTTATATCTTTTATTATAAAAATTCTGAAAACCAGCTATGCTTTTCAGTGCCTCCATTATTGACTCTGTAGAGTCAGATGATTCCTCTATACTCCCAAAGCAAACTTATAAACTATAACAATTATTTGTATTATACTGAAATTATATATTTGCATATCAGTTTCCAATCACCATCCTTTGAACTCCTTAAGTCAAGGATAGTGCAGTGTTCATCTCTGTGTTTCCAGAGGTTACCCTAGTGCCCCAAACACAGTAATGAACTCATAAATTCTTGTGAAATAAATGAATAATTAAAACTTATCCATTTTTTATATAGTACAACACTTTTATTACATTATTGATGAAGAATATCAGTCATGTATTTTGATTTTTTTGGTTCATGTGCTTATCAGAACATAACTAGATCATTATATCAAAATCTCTAATGAAAACTCTGATTGGCCTTGTGGTAGTTGAGGGCAAATCTCTGAAAAAGATTTGCTATGCTTTGAATTACAGGAAAGTTACAGAGCAAAAGCATTTGAGTAATTCCCCTTTTTAGATCAATATTTTCTAAATTGAAAATTTAAGAACACAAAACTGGAAAAACAGTATATCAGTGGAATTAAGGAAGGGTACTTTCTTAGAAATGTACGTATCAGATTGAAGATCAGATGCCAAAGTTTAACAGTTTTATTTTGAGTAGTTTGCCTTCATGGAAAAGAAATAAAAATAATTTCACCCTTACTAACTTGGATGGATGAAGCTTTTAAGAAAGACTGTGGGAGAGATGAGTGGAAAATCCAACACTGCTGATTTCTTTCATTCTAAAACAATTAATAGTGGGACAACCAGAAATTTGTTAGTCTAATCAAGCTGAGAAAGTGGCTTTTCTTCTTCCAGATATAACAGGGCTCTTCCCTGATGTGACGGGCATCACAACTAGTAAGGAACTGTATAGTCCTGGCTCCATTCCCATTTTGGATTATTTAAATGATAATATAAATATATATATGTATCAACTAAAAGATTTGAGAAGTTGATTCTAACATACCCAAATAGGAGGTGGGAGGATCCACCTTATTTGGGGGGAGCATTTGTAAAGTTTTGAAAGGCTTCTCATTGTTCATGAGTGAATAAACAAGAAAAGTACCAATGTGGAGCCTATAAAAGAGATCATGCTCAAGGATAAGTTCACAGCCTTCAAGAGGAAGAGAATGAACCTATATTTAGAAAATATTTATGAGGAAGGGTTTAAAATAGGAAATTATAGATAGCGTCTATGTGGAATTCTTAAAAATTTCAAGTGAACATGGACTCTGTAAAATAAGACGTTAAAGATAAAAAGATGAAACGAGACTAGGATGAGAGGAGAACTGGACGAGAGGCAGGAATGGAAAAGAAGCAATAATGATATGATAAGAGAAGGTTATAAGAAAATGAACCTGGCATTTGTAGAGTATAAAGCTGCATTAGAAGCAGTAAAGAGCAAAATAATCACTGCAGGAAGGTAAATTGAACATGTAAAGAACTAACTTGATAAAAGTACCAGAATG
>NW_006774248.1:0-17967 GCF_000442215.2 Lipotes vexillifer | reverse complement strand
GTAGGGAAAATGGACAGGATAAAAATTATGAGGTGAAAAGTATGTTAGATAAAAGTAGGAACTCTACAAGTTGAATGAATAACATTCCTTCAGAACAGATAATGACTAATAGAACAGAAACAATCATAAAAAATTATGATTCAGGAAAACTTAGAAGAAAATCCTAAAAGTATACACTGAAAGATCTCATTGTGTATTGACAAAAATTAACAAAAATACCAGCACCTAAATATATCCTGATGGAAGTTTGAATTACGAGGATAAAAAATGAATTCCACAAACATCCAGGTCTCCTTGCATCTTACAACTTAACACACATTTTTTCTTACACAGAAAAAAATCCATAAATTGGAGACTGGATAATTTGAAAATCCTTCTAGACCAAAAATTAACGAAGATACAACAGCACATAGAAATACTGAATAAAATATAACAAGCATCCCTTTAAATGAATACTTGAATTTATAAGAATATAATAGAAATCCCCAGTGTGCAAAAAGTCAAATAGTAAGTGAAAAACCAGAGCTGTAAGGGGGAGCATACTTTGACTACCCTGAAGAAATGTTCATACCTTGGTGACAAAATGGCTTTTGTTTTAAATGGCCTACAGAGACAGAAAAGTTCTTTGATCCATGCAACTTGGGATTTCTTAGACTTGTGTATAAAGCCAGGATCCTCAAAGAATCATAACCTCAGTGAAAGCATAGACTAAAAAATAAAATATCTCCACTGACACGGGGAAAATAAGGAAGCTTACATTTCTTGGCTTGGGTTCCTGGGGAGGGGGGAGGGCTGTGTGTGCATGTGTATGGGATACTTTTCCTGAGAGTTTGTAATCAACTGCTTCTTCTTCAGTAGCTTTCACGTTATAATCTGTATTAATTGTGTGGTTTAATAATTTTAAATAAAATACCTTAGAGTAACAGTTCCAGGCTGGTAGCATCTATCGGATGCCAGGCAGAAGCTAATACAAAACATATCCTCATATCAAACCCTGCGGTTTTCTCACAGAGCCCCACTGAACTTTGAGTTCAGAGTCCAAAGTCAAAATAGATATGTAACACACACACACAATCTACAACAAAAGATATTTAGCAGATACAACAGCATTAGACCCTACCAAGAATGTCAGAGTAGAATTGTCACATACAGACTACCATTTAAATTAATAATCACATAAAAAAGAAATATAAGAGAGAAAAATTGTATGCGCTTCCCACAGAGCCTCAAAATATATAAAACAAAATTGACCCGTTTAGAAGGAAAAATTATAACTATGTAAGATTTATAGATATATATAAAGAATTCTCACCCAGTAATTGGAGAATACACAGAAATATACAGAACACTTACAAAATTGATTTTTTGACTACACATATTTGATATACTTTAAAGAATTGATACATAGGCTGTGGTCTCTGACCACAAAGCAATTAAGTTTAATCAATAATAAAAGAATAATTAAATAAGTAAACACAAATGTTATATTTGGAAATTAAAAAAATTCAAATAACACACAGGTCAAGAAATAACTCATAAATTTAAAATTCAATTATGTATCAGAACTTGTGGGGTGCAGCTAAAGGATTTAGAGCCAAAATCTTAAATGTGTATGTTAGGAAAAGAGAAAGACATTTGTGATGTAAGGATGCAAGTAAACAAGTTAGAGAAAGCACAGCATGGTTAATCAAAAGAAGGAAAAAAACTAATAGAGACATGAGCAAAAATCAGTGGAATAGAAAATATTCATCAGAGCCAACACGTAGTTCATGGAGAACTGATTAGAACTGTACCGATTTAAGATTTAATCATAGTTAAAATGTTTATTCAAAACTTAGCATGGGCTTCCCTGGTGGTGCAGTAGTTGAGAGTCTGCTTGCCAATGCAGGGGTCATGGGTTCGTGCCCCGGTCCGGGAAGATGCCACGTGCTGCGGAGCGGCTGGGCCCGTGAGCCATGGCCACTGAGCCTGTGCGTCCGGAGCCTGTGCTCCGCAGCGGGAGAGGCCCGCGTACCGCAAAAAAAAAACGAAAAAGAAACCTTAGCAAAATTAGGACTGGACAGTTTTATAGTCAAGTTCAAAAAACAAAAATTTTAATCTTGTACAAAATTTTTCAAAGAATTAAAAAGGAGATATTCTTAATTTCTTAGATATATGTATTCTAGTAATAGTTTTACAAGTAAAGTATGGGAAAGAAAAGCAGTTAGAAACATGTTCTTTGAAGTTAGGAACAGGAGTAGGATGCTCATTGTCTCTATCTGTACAGTATAACACTGTGAGTCATAACCTACACGGTAGGACAAGAAAAAGTTGGAGTAAAAAAAGTTATTATTATTCACAGATATGTGATTATCTACATAGAAAATTCAAGATAATCTACTAGTGTTATTTTAGAATTAATTAGAGTCTGCCAGTCTGCCATATAATATCAGTATAGAAACATCAACTATGTGCTATACATCAGCAACAAACAAATGGTAATTTTTTAAAAAGTCTCCCTTTTACAATAGCAACCAAAGCTCTAAAGAACCTAGGAATAAATCTAATAAAAGAATAAGACCTTTAAGAGAAAAAAGTTATAAAATTCTACTGAGATATTTAATATTTAACATGCAGATATCATTTTATACCCATTAGATTATCAAAAATTTATACCCATTACATTATCAAAATTATCTATCAAAAGGATAGAATGATAGTATAAACTGGCACAACCATTTGTTGAGCCACTTACTATTTAGTTAAGTTGAAAATGTGCATACCCTATCATCTAGGGATCCACTCCTAGCTCTATACTGTCCGGCAACAAGACAGAACATTTGAATTCAGGACCAAATGGAAAATCTTTAGCATATGATTCTGCTAGATATAATATCCTCTGAGAAAAAGCCTCAGTGAACAGTTAAGGAAGTAAAGTACATTTTAAAGAGCATTTCAAAAATTGCCTGGGTCATTAGTTTTATGACTATAAATTTACTTTAAGTTTTATCACAAAATCCTTTAGGGAATATCTTCAGTCAAACATGGCTTGGATGGCCTAGAAAATCCACAGCATCCCTAGACAGAGAGCAAGTTTGGAGAGAAAGCATGTACATGTGATTTGTAGTGAACAAGTACACTATGTGAATTCATAGTGTATCCATCTGTCCATATAGATACTAGTCAGATAAATGTGTTTCTTTCTATAATTTGATCATTTAAATATATGTGTCTCACCAAAAGTTTAAAATTTTTTTAACAGTGTAGTGAAAGAGTGGGTCAATTATAATGTTCACTTGTAACCAAGACTTGATGAAGAATTAACTAACAAAAAATTGTAAGGAGAGGACATGAGTAAATGTAAGTAGTATTGCAATAAGAATAGCCTTTATTGCCTATTAAATTTTCAACCACTCATTCATGTGTGACTTTGTGCAAGACTAATTAATATCTTAGAAAACAAAAGTAGGCCCATTTGTGCCGTTAAGTGGTCCCATCCACTGAACTACACAAATAACAGTTATAGTAATTAAAGTTGTTTTTTATACCCACTGTCATTTTAAGGTTACAGTGAATTTGCTTTGAACGAACATGTTTGAATATGGTGAAGCAAAGTGTCTCTTCAGCAAAGTGAACACAATTGCTCTTCAGGTTAAAGGGATAGAAATATGATATTTCATTAATACATTTCCAGAGTAGGGTTTTGACTGGTTAAAAAAATATATGTATCCAAAGAATTAATTGTAATCATTGTATAAAACACTTTTGAATATGTGTTTTTCATTCTATTCCTGTGTGTGAATATCTAATGAACATGTATGGGTTGGTAACTTCTTGTGTGTATGTTATTTTATGTGTTATTTAATCTGTTTAATTTATTCTTTTTGATCAAGCACGCAAATCATCAGAAGCATCTGGTAGGAAACCACTTTTTACAGAATAATTTGTTTGCTTTGTTGCTATAAGTTGCATTTTATGAGGCATTTTGTAGCAACTAGAATATTTTATATTTACTGAAAATATTTGTACTACAGCATGTATGTGTGTGGGGAGGTATACTTAGAAATAACAAATATAGAGTTCTAAAGAGGTGAGTGTTTGAAGTAAGGGTGCCAGAAGACAGTATTACAGTCTACTAGATTTACACTTCCTAGAGGTTTTGGAAGAGACTGTATTGTTATTTGTTGATAGAACTTGGTATTTTCATAACTAATTTACCTCCATTCCTATCCTGTTTTGTGCTTTCTGACATACACTAAATAACCTAAATAGAATAATGCTTTTATTTAGGTAAAGAATGAAGATGAAAATAATTTAATTACAAAGAGATTAGGGGGACCATGAATTATAATCTGCTCAGTAAAATAATTTTTTAACTTATTACAAAAAATTCCCTAATAGAAAATTTTAGAGGAACAGCTCCTTCTCTTATTCCCTAAATGGATAGCCATCAAGATTTAAAATATTCAGACCTGTAACCCCCACTGTTCTTCCTCCTTACTCTATCTGGCTCCCCTCTTTCTTTAGCAAGTGATCTTGCCTCCTATTTCCCAGAAGAAATGGAGTACAGCAATTGTGAATAACTCAGTTTACTCCTGGGCCTTTCCACATACTGAAAAGTGTCGCTGTGGCGAGCAGCTACCTCCCTGATTGGGCACTTTCTTGCCCATACACTTCACCTCCCACTGCTACTGTACACTTTTACCCTATGCTGCAGCTATTTAGGTCTGTTGACATTTCCTGAGTAAACCGTGCTCTTTCCTTTATGCATTTAATTCAAGATCATCCCAGCCTATCTTTGTCCTCAACTTCATCTGCCAGAGGAACTGTTTATCCTTCAAGATTCAGCACAAATGCTGCATCATCTTTTATGCCTTACTTTACTACCCAAGAATTTCCTCTCTTGAGCTTGAACAGCACCTGTAGATTTCTTAGTTGTAATCCTTGTCACATTCTATTACAGTGGTTCATCTATTTCCCCTTTAGCTTCTCATCTCCTATATAGTGGAGATATGTTCATTCTTTGTTGTGTTCCCAGAGTCTAGCTCAGTTTCTGGTACCATTGAACAGTGCTCAATAAATGTTGAGAAGATTGTTAAACCAGCACCAGTGAAGTAAAAATACCTGGAAGACACTATTGTCTCTCAGAAGGGACTTAATTAAGTATTACAATTCAGGGTGTCTTTCCTATAGTAGAGTTTTGAAAAAGAACAGAAGTCCAGAGATGGCATTGCAGTAGTTATAGGATGTGTATTTCAGTATATGCTACTTAATATTATTAGCGCTATTGCTATGAGGAGTTAAATTTTTTGTTAGCTGTTTTAAGGAAAATTAGAATGGTATTGATTTTGGCGCTGAACAGTAATTATTGATTTTATTTCCTAACCATTTAATTTTAAATTATTCTATTTGAATATGTTCAGTCAAATAATCATTTCTACATTAATGTTTTAGTCTGTACATAATATTCTGTAAAAATATGTATAAGTGATTTCATGCTAATACGCTGTTTTTATGAGTGTCATTTAATCATTGTTTAATTTATTTTTCGGATACAAGCTTGCTCCTCTTCAGAAGTATCTGGTAGGCAATTACTTTTAATAAAACAAATATTACCTTTTAAAACTTTTTATTTGGTTGTTTGCAAGTTGTTATGCTCCTCTTAAAGTTATATTTTTATAAAATATTCTGAGTTAATAAAATATTTTAGTTGATGGGAGAAATGGTTTATTTAGTTTTATGTTGAGTTTTATCCACAGAAATTATTTATATTGCAGTTTCTTGTGTGATATTTTAGAAACAACAAATATAGCACTGTGAAATAGTGGGAGCTGTACAGGGTAGCATAAGACAAATTAATACACACCACTTAAATTAAGATAACCCAGGTTAATGAAAGGTTTTTGAAAGGAATATAGTTGTAAATTTTGAGTAAAACAGCTAATATTTTAATTGGGTATTTACCCTAGGAAGTTTATATTCTATTTTGTTCTGTTTTCTATTTGTTTCCCTTCTATTTTCTGACATCCATTAAAAGTTAAATAAAATTGTGCTTTTATTGTAAAAGAGGTGTCAAAGAGAGAGGTGACATTCATCACATTACAAAGAAAACTGGAGAATTCAACATCTGGAGTAGTTATAATCTGTACAGTAATAGATTTATAAACCCTTCTTATAAAACATGAATGATAACCTCCTTTAAGCTTTGCATAATGGCATACTGTAATGAACAACATGCCCTTTTTATAATCAGTAGCAATCTAGAATCTAGCAGCAACACAGAACCAAAAATTGCCCAGTAAATAAATTTACTAACTATAATTAGTGAAACATTGCAGAATTATCTGAATAACATGGAATAAAGATATGCCATACTTGAATTTTTAATAAATTTTCCTAATGTTTAAAATGAACTCTCTAATTTTTAACAATGTGTGTATAAATATATTCAAAGATATTTTGAGGGTTGTAAGATTTAAGTTTTTTTTAATGTACTTGTAGATATGCATAAAAATTATCACTTTGTTTCTTCTTTCTTCATCTCATGAATGTGGGTAAATATTTCTACAAAGAAACCCTGGGTGAACATATAGATTCCTTTGGTATTTCTTAAACTGAAGAGAAAATAAATTTATATGGAAAATAAATGTAATTGAAGTATATACTTCTGGGAAGAAATTGAGGTAATTTTTGGTGTGTCCTCATTTTTTTAGTACCTAGTTTGCTCCATTATTGACCAGTACAGAACAAAATATATTTGCAGAAAAATCCTTTGTTGAGATGTTTTTTCCTAAGGAGTGTTAATTAATCACTGTGTTTTTAGATAGGTACTGATGATTACTAAGAAGCATTACAACCAATATTATAACTCATATGTGTTGAGCTCCAAAACCTGTGGCTGTTGCAGGATATCACAAGGGTTTAAATTGAGTGTAAATGTAGATATGGCTTATATATGAACACAACAAGAAAACAATTGAGAACTTCAAGTATATGCTTTATAGGGAACTCCAGATTAAATGTGCTGCAGTGTTTGAATTTGGCTTTCTCCCACCACTCGTTTTATTAATTAGTTGCCAACACCTTATGTCAGTGTATATAAACTTTAAAACTAACTAGAGAAAAGCATTTAGAAAGTTAAATTCACCACTGTGTAAAAATAATAAAATCCAAAGCAAATACATGTGGTTCTAGATTGCCTATTTTTTTTAGAGTTATTCATAATCTAGCATGTTATAAAATATTTTATTTTTTGTGTTTATATTTATAAGGTATATATTTTGGTTAACCAATATTTTTACAAAGAGTTAACTGTGTTCATCTTTGCATCTAAGTAGTACACATATAAACCAGACATTTCATGTGTATATGTATACTTATGTGACAAAAAGTGGTGCAGGAAGTTTTCTTCATGGAATTATTTAATGACATTATAATTAACGCTTATCCTTACTCTAAAAAGGAATCTATTTGTTGAAATAATTTGCAAAATTTAACATCCTTAATTCATACCATTTCTGATAATTTTCATATAAGACCTTTATGAGAACTGTTATTTACTTTCTACAGTGTTACTTGACAGTAAACTCAGAATACTGATGAGTACAGAGAGTATTTCAAAGATTTTCCTGAATATCCTATTAGTGAATGAAATTCAGTAGTACTTAAAATTTTTCCTTTAGTTTATTCACCAAGCAGGAAAAAAAGAAATTTTCCTTCAACTTACCATCTTTGGCAAATACTGCCAGTCCTTCCTTTGACCAGTTAGTTTTTTCTTAACTCAAGATCCAATTAGCATGAAGTGACAGGAGAAGCTGAAACAGGATGTTAGGGATTTTTTCCTTTTCCTGATTTTCTTCCATGTCTCCAAATTATCTATACTCATGCAGGCATCTGGAGAGTTTATACTGCAACTTGATGTGCAAGTTCTATAGATAGAAAATAACTAAAAATATTTTTCAAAAGAAATCAGAGGTATATTTTGGGAATCACAAGTTGTTTCTTAAAAGCCACAGTTGCATTTAGCAATAAATTATGTTTTTATTTTATTTTATAGCTGTCGTTTCCAAGTCAGTGGCATGTACAGATGTCTGTTTCATGCAAAAAAAAAAAAAAAAGATCTTACTTATAAAACCACTCTTCTTCAGTTGTAACTAGTATATTAACTTTTTAGAAGTAGGATGACTTGAACCTTCCTAAACTCAAAGAAAATGTAATAATTTTCCACCCCCAAATCCACCCCCAGGAAGAATTAGATCATATTTGCATAATTAGTTGCAATTATTTGATTCATTGTTTTGGTGAATGAGATTTTCATATAATGGAAAGATTCTAATTTTTAAAATTATTTTTCCTAAATTTTCTAAAATAGGTATTTTGAGAGTATTTTGCAAAATACAAGTGACAGTTTATATAAAGTAGTAAAATAATATCTTCAGAAATGCACACTGGTGTTACATAAAAACGAATGTCTGCTGTTGGTGCCTGTGAACACCATTTTGAAATCTCAAAGCACTTAAAATGCCAGCAGCTTTCTTGTTTAACAGTATTTTGCCAAAGGTACTTCAGTAGGGGTAAAGGAGGAAATTACAATATATCTTACATGCCTCAGTTTAATACTACTGCATCATTAGAAGATCTTATTAAAGTATTTGTGAACCCCTCATTGAACTTTTGTCTTTTTATCATCATTATCATCATTCTTATTATTACTTCTGAAATAAATGCCACTGTGCCATTTGTTTAGCCTTTTACTATTTCAACACTATTTAAATCCTACTTTCATCTTTATTTATAGATTCAGATATGAGAGGAATAAAGGGAATCCCCCCCCAAAAAAAAGACTAAAATAATTACTTCTTGTGTAGTTAGGTTTTGCTCTCTCAAACCTAACTATGGGAAAAATAATACATTTTGTTAATGCCATTTTATCTCTCTGGAATTTTTTTCCTATTTGTTTCTAAAACCCTGAAGTTATTTTGTAAACAGAAATCATTGTTAGTAGCTTTGTGGGAAGACAATGAAAAAGAGGAATCCTTTTAAATAATTCATCATTTATCAAATCTAAAACTTCAAACCACAGCTCTATAAAATAATGTGGCTATTATTGATCACTATATAAACATCTGGTTTTGAATTGCTTTACTTTAGTTTATATTATAAATTAGGCATTCAGGCATTTCGTTTGCTCCAAATTTAGAATGAGAGCTTTAAGCTGTTTGGGTTTTTTGGTTGTGTTTTGTTCTGTTTTATTTTTAAGTCTTTGTGGCTATTCTTTGTGTTAGTCTGTAGTCTTTCCCTTTCTCTTTACCTTTAGTAGAGAGGATACAAATCTAATAATATAAATCCTTATACCTGAAAACAGCCCTTTATCAAAGTCAGTTATTTTTGAAACTCCACAAATCAACAAATTCACGTTCTCTAGATTTTTTACTTCTTATGTTTACTCTGTTAATGTCTGCTGGCTTATTTATTTACAATAAGTATTTTGTCCTATATTGATTTCTAACTTTTTTCATTACTTTCAGGTATGTTTTCAGGAACAGTATTTTTATTATTAAATTTGAAATTATCAAAGTGACCTCCATAGAGAACAGTATTAGATATTCTTAGAAATTGGAGAAACTGTTTGCTTCTTCTTTAGAGAAACTAAATAGCTCTCTAGTATATCATGGTTGTGAATACATGTTTCATGGCAACCATAGTTGACTTAAGTCTGTGTTTTTTAAGCAAGTATATTTATGTGTAATGTATTTATGTATGTAGTATAAATATTCTTAGAAGTCAAAATTTGGTTTTTTTTTTTTTTTTTTTTTTTTAATATATTTTCAGTGAAAGAGTTTCTAGCCAAAGCCAAAGAAGACTTTTTAAAAAAATGGGAAAATCCTGCTCCGGTAAGGAACATTTAAAATTTTCTGTGATTTAAAAATCTTGCTTTAAGTAAAATCATGATTCTCACCTAAATAATTTACTACTTCAGAAAGTTTAATTTTCAAATAGTGTTAATAAATATAAGCCGAATGTGAGAATTTTGCCATAATATTATGTTTTGATTTATTAATAATTTTATGTATACCTAAATTGGAGAAGGAACTAATTTCTGATATAATACCTGATTATACATTTTGATACTAATTCCAAGTTGCTACAAACTCTTGATATTTTCTAATATTCTAGTAATTTTGATTTATGCCTTCGATAGCATATTTATTATTTTTATTAATTATGACAATTAGGGATCATATTGTGCAGTTTCAAATTCTTAATCACAAATACTTGGCTACTGACAACATACCAAGTACACTAGGATCCTTTCATAAATGTTTTGATGAGTTAAGTTCTATATAATTTAAGTACATTAGATCTTAACTAAGATCTAAAAATTATATATAAAAAGAGCCATCTACACTTGCCAAAAACTCTTTTTCAATTTATTTTTATAAATAATTAATGACCTTTAATAGTAGGTGAAATTTTGAAAACATTTTTCCTAGCATAAAAATCCTTTTGAAGTATTTTTTTCACTAAAAAATATTTAATTCTAAATAAACTTTTATGTTTTATGAAGATGCCATCATTACCAAGATTTAGAGCATGAGCTATATAATTTATGAGGAAGATAGCATATTCATATGAAAAGCAGTAACTAGCAGAAAGAGATGTTTTGTTGTCTATTAATGATGTTTATTTTCATTATTTAGTTGGGAACTTTATTAAACATTTCAATCCATTGTTGTTGATAAAACCAAAAATTAAATATTAATCCATAAAATTAAATAATTAATTCAGTCAGAATTATAAGGACTTTTTCTTTCTGTATCTATACAGAATCTCATGGCAATTTAAAATTATTAGAAATAAGAATGAAAACAAGTTTTATAAACAAAAACTTAGAGTTACTTGCTTTCTCCTTAATGATTCAGTAAGAAGCTATGATGTGTCTCTAAAGGCAAGGTTGATTTGCAAAAGATTAAGTCCAACTACAGTGAATTCCAGTAGCAATCCAAATTCCTCACTTATAAAAGAACCATATAGCATCACATTTTTCTCAAGCTTAATGCTATATAGAATGGCCCTTGGAAATATTTTTTCCAAGATTTTCATGAAGACGTTTATAATGAAAACCTATTAAACAAATGGGTTAGCAATTACTATTTGGTGCCACTTAGCACATAATTTGTTCCTAGTAATTTCCATTTTGTTGTGGCAGCAACAAATTCAGTAGATTGATGCCTCCAATTCTTTGCTTCTATGCTATAGTCAAAGCCAAACAAAGATGTTTGCTGTAACAAAGCATCTTTCAAGGAGAAAGAGAGTGATTATTCTTCTGGGACTCCGACTTTTGGTTATCTTTGTGGGAGTGAGGAACTCTTTTTACCTTATTGTTACTTTTTTAGGTAATACTGGGTTATTATCACATCAGAGAGAGAAAACCATTAGTATCTCTCATGCTGTTATTATCTAGTTCATATAAGGATAGAAATGAAGTAAGACAGTGTTTCTTCAGAGGTAACTCTAGTGAAAGGACTCTGATCCTCAGCTTATCTATTCATTATAATTATTTGTAAGTGCACTAAGACTGTGTGGCTTCCATGATTGCATACTTCTGGTCAGTTTGTAATTATTAAAATATGGAGCTAATTTATTAGAAGTCCAATACTATGAATTCATATTAGAATATGACCTTTCATATTTCAACTGAGGATCTTACTTCCTCACATTACTATATGCTTTGTTTTGCGATGTAAGTCTCTTCTCAAATATTAGATCCTTTCTTATTCAAAGGGAAAAATAGAACCAATAATCAGCAATTTCAGTAGTCTCTTGGTATTGTTTTTAAATGGATAGTTATAAATTACCTATTCTGATAGCATATCATTAAATCTATTATAGTTTTCATAGTCTTCTTATGAAAATTTCTAATTTTAAAGTTTATTTTTTCATGTATATGTAGAATAATGCTGGGCTGGAAGATTTTGAAAGGAAAAAAACCCTTGGAACAGGTTCATTTGGAAGAGTCATGTTGGTGAAACATAAAGCCACTGAACAGTATTATGCAATGAAGATCTTAGATAAGCAGAAGGTTAGTGTATGCATTGGTTTGGGGTTTTTTTTTTTGGAATTTAAAAAAAATTTTTTAATTTTAAATTGAAATATAGTTGATTTACAATGTTGTGTTAGCTTCAGGTATACAGCAAAGTGATGCAGTTATATACATATATATTCTTTATTAGATTCTTTTCCATTATAGGTTATTACAAGATATTGAGTATAGTCCTTTGTGCTATACAGGTTCTTGTTGGTTATCTATTGTATATATAGTGGTGTGTATCTTTTAATCCCAAACTCCCCATTTATCCCTCCTCCCCCACCTTTCCTTTTGGTAACCATAAATTTGCTTTCTATGTCTGTGAGTCTGTTTCTGTTTTGTAAATAAATTCATTTGTATCATTTGTTTAGATTCCACATATAAGTGATATCATATGATATTTGTCTTTGTCTTGCCTACTTCACTTAGTATGATAATCTCTAGGCAGAATACTCTTTAACATAAATTGCAGCAATATTTTTTGGCCCCATCTCCTAGAGTAATGGAAATAAAAACAAAAATAAACAAATGGGATCTAATTAAACTTAAAAGCTTTTGCATAGCAAAGGAAACCATAAACAAAATGAAAAGACAACCTACTACAGAGTGGTAGAAAATATTTGCAAATGATACGACTGACAAGGGATTAATTTCCAAAATATACAAACGGCTTATTACAGCTCAATATCAAGAAAACAAACAGCCTAATCAAAAACTGGGTAGAAGATGTAAATAGACATTCCTCCAAAGAAGACATACCAATGGCCAACAGGCACATGAAAAGATGCTCAATATTGCTAATTATTAGAGAAATGCAAATCAAAACTACAATGAGGTATCACCTCACACTGGTCAGAATGACCATCATCAAAAAGTCTACAAGTAATAAATGCTGGAGAGGATATAGAGAAAAAGGAACCCTCCTACACTGCTGGTAAGAATGTAAATTGGTACAGCCAATATGGAGAACAGTATGGAGGTTCCTTAAAAGACCAAAAATAGAGCTACCACAGGATCCTGCAATCCCCCTCCTGGGCATATATCTGGAGAAAACCATAATTCGAAAAGGTACATGCACCCTAATGATTATAACAGCACAATTTACAGTAGCCAAGACATGGAAGCAACCTAAATGTCCATCAACAGATAAGTGGATAAAGAAGATGTGTGTATATATATACAATGGAATATTACTCAGCCATAAAAAAATGAAATAATGCCTTTTGCAGCAACATGGATGGACCTAGGGATTATCATGCTAAGTAAAGCAGTCAGACAGAGAAAGACAAATATCACATAATATTGCTTATATGTGAAATCTAAAAAAATGATACTAGTGTATTCATTGTTATTTACCTGAAGAGTAAATTTTATCTGCTAGATTATTAAACACATGCAATAGAATAACTTACCATTGACACCTTCAGATAATTTTATTGTTGTGTTTAATTTGCATTCCTCTTTATTGTGACTATATGACACATACAATTAATAGTTTGAGTGTAGGGGGGTACATTATTATTTCAATAATTATTTATACATAATAGGTATATATATGTTTGCTAACAAAATATTGAATTCTATATGTAAAGAACAGGCATCTCTATTACATTCTGCCTTGTGGAAAAATGCAGGGACCAATTACTTGATCCTTAGATTGAGGTAACAGAAATTTAGTGATTTATTTTATGACTTATTTTAATTGACAGTTGAAGCCCTGTTATTTAACATGATTGAGCTGTTTAATTTAAAATGTAAGTTAAAGCAGGGAAAAATTTGAAAACCTGCATACTGTAACAAATATCAAATCATTATATTATACACCTCTAATAATGTTACATGTCAGTTATAGCTAAAAGAAATTAATTAATTAAAAAATGAATTTTAAGTATTTATCATATATTAGTGTTATCTAATGAATCAAGGTGTCTGAATTATTCATGCTTTAAATATTAAGCTTCTGTTTTCCTAGTAATCACTACTGAGGGAAAAAAAAAGAAAAATGGCGAATCTTGATTTGTTATCTTACAGATATTATGTACTCAAGAATGACATTTTGGCTTGCTGGGGTACAGATAGGAAAATGTGGAGGAAACAGTACTGAACGAGTAATCAGGGTTACAGATGGTGGGTAAACTAGTGCTATCCAATAGAAATATAATGTGAGGCACATATGTCATTTTGAGTTTTTTAGTAGCTACATTTTTTAAAAAGTAAAAAGAAATAGTTAAAATTATTCTTAATTAATAGATCTTTATTTAGCCCAAGTATCTAAAATACTATCACTGCCACATGTAATTAATATAAAAATTACTGAGATGTTTCATATTCTTTTTTTCATACCAAGTTGTCAAAATCTGATGTTTATTTTACACTTACAGTATATCTCCATACAAATTAGCCACATTTTGAGTGTTAAATAACCACATGTGGCTAGTGACTACCATATTGGACAGCACAGCATTAGACTGGTCTGAGGTTTCAGTCCAACCTCTATTTTTTTTTTTTTTTTTTCGGTACGCAGGGCTCTCACTGTTGTGGCCTCTCCCGTTGCGGAGCACAGGCTCCGGACGAGCAGGCTCAGTGGCCATGGCCCACGGGCCCAGCTGCTCCGCGGCATGTGGGATCTTCCTGAACCAGGGCACGAACCTGTGTCCTCTGCATTGGCAGGCGGACTCTCAACCACTGCGCCACCAGGGAAGCCCAACTTCTATTTTAAAACAAAAAGCAAAACTAACCCCTAACGTGAAAAGTAGTAATGGATTAAGTCTCTCTAAAATTAAATACACCCATACACACATTTGTGCATCTTTGTCTACTGCCCTCTTTTACTTTATCTTTTCTAACCATGCTTCTTGAAAAAATAGTTTAATCACTAACCGTTAACTCACTCCCTTTTAATTCTTCAACCCACAACAGTTTAGCTGCCTCCTTGTTTATGTCCTGCTTCTTGCTACTCTACTGAAATGGCACTACCATGGATCACCAATCCAGTGACTTAATCACCAAGTCCAGTGGACTCTTTTTGCTCATCTTATGTGACTTTTTTAGAGCCTATGACTGTAGTGATACTCCCTTGAAACTGTCTTGTCCCTGGACTTCTGGAACCCCATGCTCCTAATTATAGTATTTCCTCTCTGGGCTCTTCTTTTTCATGTGTCTTTTCCTGTTTTGTTCTATTTTTTCCTTCTGTCTGCTCTTTAAAGATTGCTATTCTCAATCTCTGGACTATCCACTCTTCCTGTTTTCTTGTTCTGTACCCTCTTCCCGTGTACTCTAATCCAAGCTTCTACTCATCATTGAACTCTACACTTCTGATTTGTACAATCTGAGCATGGAGCTCTTAGAGATCAACTAGTCCTTACCCTAATTATCTAGATGAGGTAATTGGATCTTAGGGAGGGTAAGTGACCAGCATACTTGTATTGCTAGCACAACAACAAAATGTCTCCAATTTGCTTGCTTGCTTGTTTGTTTGAAGCATAATAGACTTACAATATTATATTAGTTACAGGTGTACAACATAATGATTTGATATTTCTATACATTACAAAATGATCACCATGACAGTCTCGTTACTATCTGTCACTATACAAAGTTATCATAATATTATTGACTACATTTCCTATGCTGTATTTTAACCTGTGATTCATTTATTTTGTAACTCTTAATTTATCCTGTAAACTCTTAAAGTTCGTATCTCTTAATCTCCCTTACCTATATCATTCATCACCCCACACCTCCTCCCCTCTGAGTTCTCTGTATGTATGAGTCTGTTTCTGTTTTGTTATGTTTGTTCACTTGTTTTTTAGATTCTACATATAAGAGAAATCATATGGTGTTTTTCTTTGTCTGTCTGACTTATTTTACTCAGCATAATACCCTCATACCTCTAAGTCCATCTATATTGTCACAAATGGCAAGATTTCCTTCTTTTTTTATTGCTGAGTATATTCCATTTTATATTCCATCTTCTTATCAATCCATCTGTTAATGGACACTTAGGTTGCTTCCATATCTTGGCTATCGTAAATAACACTGCAGTGAACATAGGGGTGCATATATCTTTTTGAATTAGTGTTTTTATGTTTTTTGGGAAAATACCTAGAAGTGGAATTGCTGGATTATATGGTAGTTCTACTTTTAATTATTTGAGGAACCTCCATACTGTTTTCCATAGTGACTGTACCAGTTTACATTCCTACCAACAGTGCATGAGGGTTCCATTTTCTCCCCATCCTTGCCAACACTTTTTATTTGTGTCTTTTTTATAATAGCCATTCTAACAGGTGTAGGGTTATATCTCATTGTAGTTTCGATTTGCATTTCCTTGATAATAAGTGATGTTGAGCATTTTTTCATGTACCTTTTGACCATCTGTGTGTCATCTTTAGAAAAATGTCTACTCAGGTCCTCTGCCCATTTTTCAATAGGGTTGTTTTTTGATGTTGAGTCTTATGAGTTTTTTTTTAATATCAGATACATTGTTTGCAGTTATTTTCTCCCATTCAGTTGCATGCCTTTTTGTTTTGTTCATAGCTTCCTTCACTGTGCAGAAGTATTTTAGTGTAAGATAGTCCCATTTGTTTAATTTTGTTTTTGTTTCCCTTGCTTGAGGAGACATATCCAAAAAAACATTGTTAAGACAGGTGTCAAAGAGCATACTGCCTATGTTTTCTTCTAAGAATTTTATAGTTTCAGATCTTACATTTAAGTCTTTAATCCATTTTGAGTTTATGTTTGTATATGGTGTGAGAAAATAACCCAGTTTGATTCTTTTGCATATAGCTGTTCAATTTTTCCAGCACCCTTTATCAAAGAGACTGTCTTTTCTCCATTGTATATTCTTGCCTTGTTTGTTGTAGATTAATTGACCATATAAGCATGGGCTTATTTCTGGGCTTTCTATTCTGTTTCATTGGTCTATGTGTCTGTTTTTATACTAGTTTCATACTGTTTTGATTACTGTAGCTTTGTAGTATAGTTTGAAATCAGCAGGCATGATACCTGCAGCTTTGTTCTTCTTTCTCAAGATTGTTTTGGCTATTCAGGGTCTTGTTTACGTATAAATTCTAGAATTATTTGTTCTAGTTCTGTGAAAAATGCCATTGGTATTTTGATAGAGATTGCATTCAATCTGCAGATTGCCATGGGTAGTATGGCCATTTTAAGAATCATAAGTCTTCCAGTCCATGAGCTCAGTGTATCTTTCCATTTGTTTGTGTCATTTTTAATTTATTTCATCAGTGTGTTTTAGTTTTCTGAGTACAAGTTTTTACCTCCTTGGTTAGATTTATTTCTAAGTGTTTTATTGTTTTTGATGCAGTTGTAAGTGGGATTGTTTTAATTTCTCTCTCTGATAGTTTGTTGTTAGTGTATTAAAACACAAAAGATTTCTATACATTAATTTTGTGTCCTGAAACCTTACTGAATTCATTTATTACAATAGGCTTTTTTGTGGCATCTAAAAAATGCAGGGGGGAAATAAGAATGCAGAGCCATTAGAATGCATTCAAACTTAAGAGATTATCAACTTAAATAACCACATATATGTATAGGTTGTTATATATAAACCTCCTGGTATCCACAAACCAAAAATCTATAAAAGATACACACACAAAAAAGAGAAAGGAATCCAAACATAACACTAAAGATAGACATCAGATCACAAGGGAAGAGAGCAAAGGAAGAAGGAAACAAAAAAAACTACCAAAAAAACCCACCTGAAAACAGTTACCAAAATGACAATAAGTACATATCTACCAATAATTACTTTAAATGTAAATGGACTAAATGCTGTAGTCAAAAGATAGAGTGGCTGAATGAATAAAAAACAAGACCCAGGGCTTCCCTCGTGGCGCAGTGGTTGAGAGTCCGCCTGCCGATGCAGGGGACACGGG
>NW_006774247.1:0-228 GCF_000442215.2 Lipotes vexillifer | reverse complement strand
TTTGAGTCTTCTCCCTTTTTTTCTTGATGAGTCTGGCTAATGGTTTATCAATTTTATCTTCTCCAAGAACCAGTTTTATTTTTTTGATCTTTGCTATTTTTCTCTTCATTTTTTTTTTCATTTATTTCGGATCTGATCTTTATGATTTCTTTCCTACTGCTAACCTTGGGGGTTTTTTGTTCTTCTTTCTCTAACTGCTTTAGGTGCAAGGTTAGGTTGTTTATTTGA
>NW_006774246.1:0-851 GCF_000442215.2 Lipotes vexillifer | reverse complement strand
CCAGTCTCTCCCCCCCACCTTCCCCCAGAGCCTCTGGAGGTGCAGATTCTCTTTCCTCTCTTGGAGCTGTCCCAGGGATCAGCCCAGGACAGAAACTCTACCATGAATGGATGCAGCTGGTGTTTGGCCATCTACTAGGATTTAAATCTGTCCCCACCTCAATCTCTTTTATTCTTATTCCCTGGTTTTAGTCAAGAGTTTTTGAAATTTGCAACAACTGAGGCTATCCAGAGGACGGAAATCTTCGAGTACTGTCAGATGCTGGGCCGCCCCAAATCCTTCATCCCTTCTTTCCAGGTAACTGAACCCTCATGAGGCCACCACCTTAGCTGCGTCACATGGCTGTGGGCCACCGGGTTTTCCGCCTTGCTATCTGGCACGTAGTGGCTGGGCTAAGTCATCCACTGGACTTTTCCTCATTAGCTGGAATGTGGGAAGGGTTAGGATGTCTTTCTAGGTCCCCTAAAGGTTTGCATTTTAAGATAGGAAAGCAAAACACTGCAGCAGCCTCTGTGCTGGGGGCTCCTGCCTCACTGCTGACAATGAGAATCGTGCCAGCAGCCTTGGGGCTCCACCCCCTGTCTGTAGCTCCTTCTGTTCTTCTGTCTCCAGATGGCTCCACTTCTCCTCAGCCCCACGGTCATCCTGCTGGGAGCGGGAGCAAGAAGACCCGACTGGGGGCTCTTCACCCTTCCTCCTCTCCTCTGACCTGCCACTCCCATGTCTTTTGGATGACTCTGTTTTTTTTTCTTTTTGCGGTACGCGGGCCTCTCACTGTTGTGGCCTCTCTCTCCCGTTGCGGAGCACAGGCTCTGGACGCGCAGGCTCAGCGGCCGTGGCTCACGGGCCCA
>NW_006774245.1:0-4177 GCF_000442215.2 Lipotes vexillifer | reverse complement strand
CACAACAGTGAGAGGCCCACGTACCGAAAAAAAAAAAAAAAAAATTTAAAGATAGGGATCTGAATATTGAGTTGCTCCATAATTGGAATGCCACAATTCATATCAGTTAAACGTAAATTAAAATAAATGAAGTCATCATCCTATGAGTGTATTTATTTAATTAGTTCCAGCTTATTGGGATTTGTCTTTCTGTGGTATTTAGGAAATAACTGGAAAATAATTTGGAAGGAGGAGAAAAATATATTTATAAACAATAATCATAATTTTTCATTTGTTTATTTTGACAAGTTTATAATATATATTACTATATGCATATTACAGATGAGAAGAGTAAAGCTTATTTAGAATGTAATCTGCCCTTTATGATTTATCCAGCTAATTATATAGCCAATATTCAAATCCAGATCTTTTGACTTCTTGTCTCAGGACTTATCTAATTCTACGTTCATATAGTTATAAACATACTCAAGCACTCCCAATCAAAATTCCTGTTGAATATTTTTTTTCCTGTTGAATTTTTTTGAGGGACACAATAAACTTACTCTAAGATTTAATCAGAGGGAATAAGATCTGCAAAGAGATCATTCAATCTAAAGGAAAGAGGGAAGGACTTGTTCTAACACATTGTAAAATATTATTATTGGATGGATCAATGGAGAGATATAAAAATAGATACAAATATATATATGTATATGTGTGATTAAGTATATTTTTTATTTGTGTCTATTTTTATATCCCCCATCAACCTAACTTTAACAGCATGAGTTTTCATTGAAACCTCCAGTTCCATTCCATTACTTCAGGATTCCACCTAGTTTCTTTTTTCTTTTTATATTTGAAACTCTTTCATCAGTGAAAAACTTGGCTTTCACTTATATATATATATAATATGTGTATTTAATATACATAATAGAGAGGCCTAGATGCAATGATTCATCAGTCACAATGAGCATATCTAGCTTACTCAGATCTTGGATTCTAAATATTATTTTCAACTACAAGAATCTAGTGCTCCTTGGAGGAATGGCTAATTTCAGGGCAGAGATGGGGAAATATAAGATAAGCCCAAAATACCATATTTTCAGAAAGTAAGGAAATTCTTTAAAAAATTATAGGCCCATGTCAAAGTGACACAGGAGCCTTCTCAAAGGGACCTCCACTGGCCAAATCTGGGACAGTTTGCGCATCAAAATAAATAAAGTTAGCAATATATTATAGCCCATTGAATAAAATAAAAATCCATGAATCCATACAGATATAAAAAGTGAATAAATAAATAATTAGGGAAGAAGTCTAAGCTGTTTTACCTTTTAATGCTAACTAATAAGGAAGAATTGTATGGTTAAAAAGAATCATCCAAGGATGCTACAACTAGTGGGAAGAATATTGACTCTGAACAGGGTAGTGTGAACTCAAAGTACCTCTTCACAAATGAGTTTTCAATTGTAAAGGAAAAATTGATAACTTTATGGTGGAGGATTTGGCCAAGACCTCCTTCCCCAAGAGAAAAAAGCTAGCATCACTAATATTGGAACAATATTGTGCCTCCTGATTTGAAGCATTAAGAGGGCACAATATCGTTTCTGTGTTATTCCTGCAAAAGTGCATAACTCCAATCATGAAGAAATACAATCAAGCCCAAATTGTAGAACATTGTACAAAACAACTAGCCCATACTCTTCAAAAATATCAAGGTCAAAAAACAAAGAAAAGTTGAGAATATGTTTTATATTAAAGAAGAATAGTCATGACTGATACAGTTAATTCATATATTGGGACCCACAAAATGGAGGCCGCCCCAGTGGCCTAGGTCACATAACAAATCTAAATCTATGTCAGCCTATGCTTATGGGAAACATCTGTGAAGGAATCCTAACATATACCAATCACAATCCAACTCAGCTTTAGTTAGCTTACCTTACCCTAGAAAATGGGACCTGCTAGCCCTGTAAGGAAATCTTCAACTTCCTAGCCAATTATGCCCTATTCCTGTGTTTCTACTTCTAACACTCTATACAACTTACTTTTGGCCCAAATTCCTCAGGAATCGTGCTCCTCTGCCTGTGAGGCACTGTATTCCTCCAATCCATAGATTGTTTTCCCTTGAATAACGGACAACAAACTCATTACTAAATTGTATTATTTTTGTCATTTGATAGTTTGGGGGTGAGATGGTACTCAAAGACAGCTGGTGAAGATTCCAGGGACAGCTCCTAGATGCAGGTGAAGATACCCACAGATCCCCTTTGGCTTGCTGCCTCTTTGGCTATTCTCCAGCATCTCTGGTAAGTTTCTCTTGAATTGAGCTCTGCTTATTTTGCGTTCTGAGCTCTTTGTGTTTGTTTGTCCTAATCCTTCTGGGTGGAAAATTGGAATGTGAGAGACTCCACATTTTTCACAGAGTGTATATTGGAGTGTGAGAGACTCCAGATTTTCATTTTGACACTTTCAGTTCTTAAGAACTGTGCACAGGCATCCAGAAACAGTAAGTCTGGTTGAATTATGGAGGATTATTTCAAGGGAAAATAATGGGTACCCCTAAATCTAAGAAAGCAAGATGGCAGCCTTTTGGAGATTCACAAAGCCTGGAGGTTAAGTCCATAGCAGAAACCACTGGGGAACTTGGGAAATAAATTAAGACAAGAAGTCCAAGGTTTTTTGACCAATGGCACATCAAAATCTAACTAGGCACAAGTCAGACTATTCAAAGCCATTAGGGAATCTACCACTATAAAGAAATATTCTCACAGAAAGAGTAAGAGATATATTGCTAATGGGAATCTAAGAAGCCACATCTCACAAAATTGGTAGTGGGTTTAGTGCTTAAAAGCTGTTAGAACTCTTGCTACCTAATTGTAAAGACTCCCAGGCTAGGATAAGTTGGTCATGGAATGGGTTCTATTGACACTAGGCACCTTCCAACCTCAAGAAAATTTCTGTGCAACAAGGTGCACTGTAAAACACCACAAAATCCCGAACCCAGTGGCGCATCCCTATTAGGTATTAATTTGGCTCCAAGAGATCCAACACTTAGCTAAAGAAACAGGATCCTCAAGTTTCAAAGAAATGAGCATACCACCTTCCAGCACACCTGCATATTTTATGTCTTCAAACTGTGATCCTAGAAACTGTATATATCTACAAATATGGCACAATCTTACAAAGTGGCTGTTATGGGGAATGTTCCAGTTAGATAAGATTGTTTATTTAAAAAGCGTACTTGAAAGCAGGTGTTCCCAAATCAATACACAGAATGGGATACCTATTTTAACTGGCATGGAGAAGCCTCCAAAAGGCCTCAAGATTCCAAAATAGCTTCGTTGAAAGATTCATTACAAAAGGCTAATGAAAAATTAAAGACACAGGAAGTACCTAAAACAAAAGACTATAAAACTGACTTGACTCCTAATTACCCCTTCTAGCTTCCTTCTCTTGAGCACTCAACCTACTAATCCTCTAACTCAGCAGTTCCCAACCTTTTTGGCACCAAGGACTGGTTTCACGGAAGACAATTTTTGCACGGATGCAGGGGCTGGGGAGATAGTTCAGATGGTTCAGGCGGTTAATGGGAGTGATGGGGAGTGATGGGGAGCAGCAGATGAAGCTTCGCTCTCTTGCCCACCACTCACCTCCTGCTGTGTGGCCCAGTTCCTAACAGGCCTCGGACCAGTGTTGGCCCAAGGCCCGGGGGTTGGGGACCCCTGCTCTAACTGAATTGCCTCTCCACTCTGAAGAGACTACAAAACTGTAAACAAAGTACATCAAGGTAGTGCCCTGACAACTACAACTGCTTCAAGGCCAGAAACCTAAACTAAAGATCTAGTGTCCCCTATTGTACCCTACCAAGTGTGCATCATCAAAATGCTGGCCCAGAAATTGTTGTCTCATTCACCATCAACCAGGATACTGGAAAAAGAGATTGTCCTTGAAAGTTTATGGTTCCCCTCTCAGGATTGGTGGGAATTCCAGGGATTCTGTGGTAAACTGCTACCAGTTATTCCCTTAAGCAACCAAGAGGAAACTAAAATTAAAATTAATAGAAAACCGGGCTTCCCTGGTGGCGCAGTTGTTGAGAGTCTGCCTGCCGATGCGGGGGACACGGGTTCGTTCCCCAGGTCCGGGAAGATCCCACATGCCGCGGAGCAGCTAGGCCCATGAGCCATGGCCGCTGAGCCTG
>NW_006774244.1:933966-935262 GCF_000442215.2 Lipotes vexillifer | reverse complement strand
CTGAATTCTTTTTCAGGTAGACTGCCTATTTCCTCTTCATTTGTTAGGTCTGGAGGGTTTTTAACTTGCTCCTTAATCTGCTGTGTCTTTTTCTGTCTTCTCATTTTGCTTATCTTACTGTGTTTGGGGTCTCCTTTTTGCAGGCTGCAGGTTTGTAGTTCCTGTAGTTTTTGGTGTCTGTCCCCAGTGACTAAGGTTGGTTCAGTGGGTTGTGTAGGCTTCCTGGTGGAGGGGACTAGTGCCTGTGTTCTGGTGGATGAGGCTGGATCTTGTCTTTCTGGTGGGCAGGTCCATGTCTGGTGGTGTGTTTTGGGGTGTCTGTGGCCTTATTACGATTTTAGGCAGCCTCTCTGCTAATGTGTGGGGTTGTGTTCCTGTCTTGCTAGTTGTTTGGCATAGGATGTCCAGCACTGTAGCTTGCTGGTCGTTGAGTGAAGCTGGGTGCTGGTGTTGAGATGGAAATCTCTGGGAGATTTTTGTTTGATATTATGTGGAGCTGGGAGGTCTCTTGTTGACCAGTGTCCTGAAGTTGGCTCTCCCACCTCAGAGGCACAGCACTGACTCCTGACTGCAGCACCAAGAGCCTTTCATCCCCACGGCTCAGAATAAAAGGCAGAAAAAGTAGAGAGAAAGAATTAGTAGAAGTAGAAAGAAAGAAAGAAAGGAGGGAGGGAGGGAGGCAGGGAGGTAGGGAGGAAGGAAGGAAGGAAGGAAGGAGGGAAGGAAGGAAAAAAAGAAAGAAAGAAAGAAGATAAAGTAAAATAAGATAAAATATAATAAAGTTATTAAAATAAAAAAAATTATTAAGAAAACAAACAAAAATGGACGGATAGAACCCTAGGACAAATGGTGGAAGCAAAGCTATACAGACAAAATCTCACACAGAAGCATACACATACACACTCACAAAAAGAGGAAAAGGGGAAAAAATCATAAATTTCGCTCTCAAAGTCCACCTCCTCAATTTGGGATGATTTGCTGTCTATTCAGGTATTCCACAGATGCAGGGTACATCAAGTTGATTGTGGAGCTTTAATCCGCTGCTTCTGAGGCTGCTGGGAGAGATTTGGGGGGGGAGGGAGGGGCGCGGAGTGCGGGGCGGAGCCTGCGGCGGCAGAGGCCGGCGTGACGTTGCACCAGCCTGAGGCGCGCCGTGCGTTCTCCCGGGGAAGTTTTCCGTGGATCCCGGGACCCTGGGAGTGGAGGGCTGCACATGCTCCCCGGAAGGGGGTTGTGGATAGTGACCTGTGCTCGCACACAGGCTTCTTGGTGGCGGCAGCAACAGCCTTGGCGTCT
>NW_006774244.1:923413-933828 GCF_000442215.2 Lipotes vexillifer | reverse complement strand
GATCTTCCCGGACTGGGGCACGAACCCTTGTCCCCTGCATCGGCAGGCGGACTCTCAACCACTGCGCCACCAGGGAAGCCCAGCCTTGGCGTCTTATGCCCGTCTCTGGGGTCCACGGCTTTAGCCGCGACTCGCGCCCGTCTCTGGAGCTCCTTCAAGCAGCGCTCTTAATCCCCTCTCCTCGCGCACCAGGAAACAAAGAGGTAAGAAAAAGTCTCTTGCCTCTTCGGCAGGTCCAGACTTTTTCCCCGGACTCCCTCCCGGCTAGCCGTGGTGCACTAACCCCTGCAGGTTGTGTTCACGCCGCCAACCCCAGTCCTCTCCTGGCGCTCCGACCGAAGCCCGAGCCTCAACTCCCTGCCCTGCCCGCCCCGGCGGGTGAGCAGACAAGCCTCTCGGGCTGGTGAGTGCCGGTCGGCACCGATCCTCTGTGCGGGAATCTCTCCGCTTTGCCCTCCGCGCCCCTGTGGCTGTGCTGTCCTCCGTGGCTCTGAGGCTTCCTCCCTCCGCCACCCGCAGTCTCCGCCCGCGAAGGGGCTTCCTAGTGTGTGGAGACCTTTCCTCCTTCACAGCTCCCTCCCACTGGTGCAGGTCCCATCCCTATTCTTTTGTCTCTGTTTATTCTTATTTCTTTTGCCCTACCCAGGTACGTGGGGGGGTTTCTTGCTTTTTGGGAGCTCTGAGGTCTTCTGCCAGCGTTCAGTAGGTGTTCTGTAGGAGTTGTTCCACGTGTAGATGTATTTCTGGTGTATCTGTGGGGAGGAAGGTGATCTCCGCGTCTTACTCTTCCGCCATCTTCCCGGAAGCTCTATTCTGCTTTTTTCAATGTCTATTTTCCATTTAAATCACATGTCCCTGTGATGAAGGATCTAGTCTTTAGAGTAGTGTGTGGGCACTCAGGTTTGCAGGTATGGTCTGCTGGCTTGAGTACCCTGCACGACCTCTCCTATCCCATTTTACTCTAGTTTATGATTCACTTCACCCTCATTTTTTTTTTTCGGCAGCAGATATTTTTGATTTAGAGAGTGTTGGCTAACTCTATAGAAATGCTCCTTTCGCACCAATGGAATATCATGTTGCCTGACATTCACTTCTGTAGCACTTCTAATCCTCTCCAGCTCTGGGATATGTAATTATATACACCCCTTCTCAGCTCTGGCTGCTGCAGCCCCACTGCTGGGTTGCTTGTCTGTTTCCTCCTCACCTTCCAATGACCCCTAAAAGCATTGTTACCTGGGAGGTAGATTTCAACAGGCAGAGGTGAATACACTAGATGTAATCACAGGCTTATCTATAGGAGCCAGTGAGTGTCTGGTGAGTTACTGCTGGGGCTAGACTTCACTGCAAATTGCTACAACCTCACTGTGGGGTGAAGTAATGGCTGGGAGCAGAGAGATAAGGAACACACCTGGGTGTGCATGCATTGCACCTGTGCCATCCAAGATGATAGCCGCTAGCCTCAGCCACATGTGGTGATTTACATTAAAATTAATTAAAAATAAAATTTCTGTTCCTTAGCCTTAGTCTTTCAAGTTCTCAATAGCTTCTTGGGACTACTGGCTTCCATTTCGGACAGCATAGATACAGAACAGTTCCAACACTCTAGAAAATTCTGTTGAAAAGCAACAGGAGTGGGCATGCTGGGACCTCAGCCAAAGCTCCCGAGGGGGAAAGCAGAGCCCTGCCCCCTTGGCTGATATGAGGCAGGCTGGGGAAAACTGGCTGGGTTTCAGAGGTAGGCCCTGGACCTGGCAGTGCATAGCATCCCAGGAATGTCCAAATTCAAGTGTAGCTGCCTTAATGCTATGCGGGGAGGGTGGTCTAATCTTCTCGGCCAAGCACGATCTTGAGAGACTCAGGCAGATGGGAGCCCCAGGAATCAAGCCTGCACTGAGCATTTTACATAGATTACCTCATCCAACCTTAGCAGAAGATAATACTACCTTCATCTAATAGATTAGGATTCTCTGAGCCTTGGAGAAGGGAGCCCACATGTAAGTACTTCTGTGCTGCTCCAGTGGCGGGCAGAGGGACCTGAGTTCTGGGGTGCAGCAGTCTGAGCTCTTGGCAGGAAGCTGGCTAGAATCAAGCAGGGTGGCTCAGACTGGGGTTGGGGTCAGCCCCCTGGCTCTCAAACAGGACTGGAATGTAAGGCAGAGAAGATGAGGCAGGGCAAGGTGGGCCTGGGACAATGGGACAGACATAACTTTGGGGATGATGCTGATGCCTTGGGGTGCATACAGATGCTGTAGTGATGCATCCTGTAAATCTGAGAATGGGACTTGAAGGGTAAGACTATTATGCAGTGATGACATGAACATATACTCTGTAGGGTCACACAGCCCTTCTCTAAATTCCACTTCTGCCATTTATTCCGTTGCAGCAGCAGAGGTTGCCTCTCTGAGTGTCGGTTTCCTCATCTGTAGAATGAATATGATATGATGGCATTTATTATTATCATCATTATCTTTGTAGCCTCAGATCTGAATACCACGTTTAACATAAGCCCTCAATACAGGCTGAATGGAATTGAATCCAGTTGTGAGGGCTGGAGAATGTAAGGGTTGACACAAGTGTCCATCTGGATGAAAAGGAAGAGACCTACCAACCCAGGTGGACATCAGGTCGATAATTACTGTAAATTACAGATCATTCACCTCTGGTCCACCAAAAGTTCCAGTTTTCTCTCCCTCTTAAGGGATTATCTTTTGCAAGGGTTTTGGGGAAAGAAGATGGGGTGGAAACAGGGATAGGTCATCTCTTAAGTGCTCCGGGGTCACAGTCACCCTGTGTTCTTCTGCGGATCCCAGTTACGCTGGTTCCTGTCTGAGCAACAGGACACAGTGTCCTCACTAGGATGCTGCTGTGTTCTTGCAATGGCAGCAGAAAGGTAAAAATGGGCAGCCCATGCATCCTGTCCCTGCCCTCTCTTTATTTTGCAAAGCCTGAACGAACATTCAAGTTTCTATCTGAGCATCAGACTTTAGTGCAGGATTGAGGATAAGTAAGAAGGGGACATTTAAAAAATATGTGCTAATTATTAATATTCCCATTTTAGGGAAGAGCCCCCAGGGAGTTCGAATGCTTCACATGCTGTTGGTCTCTCGTGGGCATCCCCACCTCCTCACATCAGTCCTTTGTCCCAGGTGGAGGCACCTCTGTGAGTACATTCTTCCTCTGTTGTGTGCTCTGTGTCCAACTTTCAGAATAAACCTCTTTATACCCACAGGATGGATCCCTCCTCTCCAAGTGGGTCATTTCCTAAGTCTGACTTGTTGAGATAAATTGCCCCGGAGCGTTGCTACAGTGGTCAGTCCGCAGTTGCTCTTTGCTACAGTGTTTTTCGTACAGTCTGGGGAAGAGAGGCGTGTGGTTGGGTTGGCTGAGTCTTGATCATCACAGTGAAGTTTGTGGTGGTCCTGCGCTCCCAAGTGAGCTGTTGCTGGAAGTCTCCACACAAGTGTGAGCTGTAGCCTGGACTCTTTCCTTCTTCTAATTGTCTAGCTAGACCTCCCCGCCGCCAAACAGCACATACACATTCAAACACACACACATCCACTCCCCCTCCCAAGGACCAGTGAGAATTCTCAATAAGAGTAGAGTCAAAACTCATATGATTATAAAGCATCTCTCTTGTGAAGGCGCTCCTGCCTACGTCTCTCAACTTGCTTTCAAATCATGCCCTGTCCAGCCTGATGGGGATACAAAGTGTGACTACCCCTGAGCTTCACAAGGACCCGGGAAGCTTTGGAATTAGCATTAACAAGGGCCCGGTTCTATTCTTATGGGCCATTTCTGCCCCTCTCTTTCTGGAAAAGGAAGCTGAGGGGTTCATTCCTCCACTGACATAATTGTGTCCATTCACCTTTATTTATCAGACCTATGCAGATCTGATCTTAAGGAATCCTAGTGCGTTTTAGAAACTGAGGTGTTTTGAGTTCATGTTCAGCCATTATTAACTTGACATAATTCCCCCAATTTATTAAAACTGTCACTTATGTGGCCTTAAGTTTGCCCAACAAAATAGTTCATCTGAGTCTCAAACACAGCCACCAGCACCAACGGTACTTTCCCATATATTATTATCTTATTTGATCTTTACAACAGTCCTAGGCGGTAAGCAGACCATGTACTTTTATTCCCTTTTTAAAATTAAGAAACTGATGTTCAGGGAAATGGATTCTTTGGGTGTCTCAGCTAGTAAATGATTATTTAATTATAAATAACTGATCAAACACTTTTGTGACAGTGCTAAGAAGCATTCCATATTTAACCTAGAGCAAAGACCTACCATTTCTTCATAAAGCTAACAGATATTATTTTGCAAACGAGCTGTGGGAAGTTTTTAAAATGTGAGAAGTATTGTGTTGGAATTTGGTTTTTACTTTCTGCTTGGTGAGACCCCCTGCTATTCAAACTGGAAGTTGGGGAGAGAGAGTTCAGCTGGCTGATCTGTGAGCTATTGAAGTTTTCGCTTAAAAAAGAAATTTGATCTCTGTCTAAGTGGCACTAATGTGTGGGCTGAAAGCTGCTACTGTAAATTCAGTAAGGGATTCATTAATGCCGTAAGCCTCCTGGAGCGCCATGGATGGGTGACCTCTGAAATAAAAGCATAACCAGGAAAGATAAGGCTTCATGCATGATCTACAGGACTCTGTTTCTGGTGATCTTCAAGATATCTTAAGTCAAGAGTACTTAGGGCCAGGAAGGCAGAAGTTGGGTGGGGAGGGGGAGACCACCCAAAGATTAAAAGATGCCACACAGTAGATTCTTGGCTTTTTGAAATTCTTTGGCAAATCTCTTTTTTCCCCACACTGTCCTCTTTGCTGGGAATAGTTTTTACACTATTCTTTTTGCTGAGAAAAACAGGCTGTTCTTGAAAAAACTGTGATGCAGTCAATAAGGCTCATGAATTGCTGATGGGAAGATGGGGCTGGAAAATCCAGTAGTTCCCTCTTATCTGTGGGGAGGATGCGTTCTAAGACCCCCAGTGGATGCCTGAAACTGCAGCTGGTGCCGAACCCTGTATATGCTATGCTTTTTCCTAGCATACATACCTATGATAAAGTTTAATTTATAAATTAGGCACAGTGAGAGATTAACAGCAATAACTAGTAATAGAACAGCTGTAACAATGCACTGTAATAAAAGTTATGTGAAGGTGGTTTCTCTCTCTCTTAAAATATTTTATTGCTCTCTACTCACTCTTCTTGTGATGATGTAAGGTGATACAGTGCCTACGTGATGAGATGAAGTGAGGTGAGTGACGTAGGCACTGTGACGTAGCATTAGGCTACATCCTAGAGGCTACTAAGCGACCAATGGGTGGGTGGTATAAATAGCATAAATATGCTGGACAAAAGGGTGATTCATGTCCTGGGTGGGACAGAGTGAGATGGCACGAGAATTCATCAGGATGGCACCCAATTTAAAATTTATGAATTATTTATTTCTGGAATTTTCCATTTGATATTTTCAGACTGCAGTTGACTGTGGGTTCCTGGAACTGTGGAAAGCAAAACCACAGATAAGGGAGACTACAGTACCAGTCAGAATCCTGCTGGGAAACCCAGTTTTTGGAGTATCAGACAGCTTTGTAAGATTCTGACTTTGACATGGGGTATGGGGGTGGGATATCGAGGGGCAATGACTGAGACTAGCCTTCTGGGAGCTTTCTCTTATGATACCAAAGCTATCCTGACCACAGAGCATAACTGTTTTTGTTGCCAATCAATACTCTGGGTTTGGATTTCAAATCGACTATTTGAAAAATTTTGGTTTTTTCCCCCCTAAACTATTGTAGTCTGCTTAGGCTGCCGTGACAAAATACCACGGTTTGGGTGTCTTAAGCAATACATATTTATTTTCTCACAGTTCTGGAGGCTGGAATCCAAGATCAAGGTGCCGGCAGGGCTGGTGTTCAGAGAGACATTTCTTCCTGGCTCGTAGATGGTGGTTGTTTTTTTTTTTTTTTTTTTTTTTTTTTTTTTTTTTTTTTTTTTTTTTTTTTTGTGGTACGCGGGCCTCTCACTGCTGTGGCCTCTCCTGTTGCGGAGCACAGGCTCCGGCCCCGCAGGCTCAGCGGCCATGGCTCACGGGCCTAGCCGCTCCGCGGCATGTGGGATCTTCCCGGACCGGGGCACAAACCCGTGTCCCCTGCATCGGCAGGCGGACTCTCAAGAACTGCGCCACCAGGGAAGCCCGATGGTGGTCTTTTTATATCCTCACATGACCCCTTCTCTGTGCAAGTGGAAATAGAGAGCTATCTCTGGGGTTTTTTCCTCTTCTTCTAAAGACAACAATCCTGTTGGATTACGGCCCCACCCTTATGACCTCATTTAACATTAATTATGTCCTAAAGATCTTATCTCCAAATAGGATCACATTGGGGGTTAGGAGCTCAACATATGAATTTTGGCGGGGGACACAATTCAGTCCATAATAACTACAAAAGTATATACTTATTGTAAAACATTAAACCATATTGAACTGTAATAAGAAAACGTAAACTGTCCTCTCCCACTTATGCCTGTTCAGTCAGGTGACCAGCTGGTATGTATCTCTCCACATCTTTTCTTTCCTGATACAAACACATGGCACATTGTGTTTTTGTTTTTACAGCAGTGAGGTTATATTGTGTACATTACTCTGCAACATGCTTTCCAATTGACTCACATTAAATTGGTTTTTTAAAATCCTGTTAAAATTTCCCATTAGTGTCAGTGATTATAGAGCAAGTGTTCCAAACTGGGGTTTGTGGACACCTAAAAGTCTGTGGGTAGAATTCATGAAGTCCATGAACTTGATTGGGAAAAAAATTACATCTTGATTATCACTCACTTTTCACTGAAATGTAGTGCATCTTTTAATTAGGAGATAGACAACCAACCAGAGTCATATTTGCAAGAACCGCAGATATTTCCATATTACATTACAGTTTCGCAGATATCTCAAAACATCCTATATGCTTTATATTACAGTAATGATCAGATCTGCTACTGGAACATGTTATTTAAAGTGTTAACAAAGATGCACTTATACTATTATATTGAAAATTTGTTTTTACAAAATTTTTTGACAATACTTCAATGTAGTTGGTTTCCTTAATTGTCCTATGTTTTTTCCCTCCTCCCAAACATTTAAAAACAGGATTTTGAGAATGGACCCAGGGACCTCACTAGTCTGTCAAAGGGATCTGTGACACAAAAAAGGTTAAGAACCCCTGCTATAGAGGCATGACTTAGGCTGAGGATGTAATATTTTGCTTGGAATCCAAAAAAGATGTGGAATGTGGAACAATATGGTTTTTAATACCCAACCATTTGGGAGGTTTATAAAGGATAAGAACATCACAGACACAAACAATGATTGGACCTGTATATGCAGCAGGACATGGTCATCTGTGTCCACTCATTCTATGACTTTTATATAAACAATGATGACAATTCCAACTACCATTAGTGAGTATCTACCGTTAACAAAAATTTTCCAAAAAGGTAAAATCATGACTCTTATGCAGATGTAAAATAAATTCACGACAAAGATTTTATTTAACTCCTAAATTAAATGAGAATAACAGAAAAGATGGGCGCATGCAGACTCTCTACCCTTATAATTAGATCGGACATTGAAAACCAAAGCCACAGGTCACTGTCTATAGGAATAGGGCTCTGTGCTGTTCCTCTGTCTTCATTAGCATAACCTGATTCTTCCAGGAGTCTGCTGCCCAAGCAAATAGTTGGATTGTTCATCACAATAACTTCCTTAGAAAGCCATCCTAAGATTCCTTGAACCCCTCACCTTTAAATCTTCACCTTGCTGCTTCTGCCAATCCTGGACTATCGTATCGTGATCTTTACCCTGTCCTAACTGAGAATTTGAAAGACCTGCCTTGAATCAGATGTTCAAATCTCAATAAGTCTGACCTCACCTTTCCTTCTCTGAGACACTGCCAAAGCTTCGAGAGGTGGCACTCTCTTAATGCAGTAAGCAATGAACAGCTTTGACGTATCAAGAGGTTGTGTTGGTGATATTTGGGGAGCCAGTTTTTGACAGATTTGGAGGTCCCACTGAGATCCAGTCAGGACCAAGCTCTCACTGCTGTGGCCAATGTCCTGGAATGGGAAACAGAATGTCCTCTGAGGCCCTCTGAGCCTTCTGTTTGGGGACTTACTGCTTGTGATGACAGGGCAGGTAAATAGACCTTGCATTGATTAGAACTTTGACCTCTTTCACTGTGCTCCTAGATGCTGAGTTTATTTCCTTTCCTAAAATTAAGAAACCCTCCTTAAGTGTCCAAATTTGAAAAACAATGTATATATCCTTGGTGGAAATTTGTTTGTCTCTCTGTCTTTGTCACTTTTGTTGCCCATCAATAAGAAGAAATTTATAAGGAAGAGGAGAGGTGTAGGCCCTGAAATAAGCCCTTTCCTCAAGATGGCCCTGAAGACTGAGAAGATCAGTTCAAAAAAGGAGAAAACTTCAAACTTCCAATGGTCTTCATTTCTTAATTGGCATAAAGCAAGTTCAGATTCCAAAATGACTTTCTTAATGAATTCCTTGGCCAAAGCAAAAGAAAAAAAGTCTCTCTTATAATCCTCCTAAATCACAGTTTGAAACTAATAAAAGCCTTTGTCCTACCATTCTTCCCCAGTTCTATACTCTGCCATTTCCTTCTGGCCCTATGGCTCCCTCTGATTTTCTCTTCTTCCCTTGTCTGCCAGAATCCTCTTAAGCTCAGTTGTCTCTTAAAATTAAACCTCCCTTAGAACAGACAAACCTCCTTTCTGTGGATTGCAAGCCCTGGTCTCACTCTGAGCTGGGAGCCCAGACAGGGTGTGGAGAAATTTGCAGAAGAACTTAGAATAATTTTATGAATGTGTAATGCAGGACTGACTCACTGATCTGTATCAATGAGTGTTAGTGGGAACCTCAGATGCTAAGAAATGGATGAAGAAAGCAGGATTGGAAGCTCTCAAGGATGATATAAAGGACCCCAAATTTCATAGGAAATCAGAGGGGTTTAGAAAAGCTGTAAATGTTGGATAAGGTCTTTTGGAGTCTATCCTCAAAGTCTTCCCTGTGAAAGTAGATTAGAGTCTAATCCAGTCTCAAAGAAAGAAAGGATGGGGACTTGGGAGGCTTCAGGGGTAGGTTCTTTATAACATTAGATAGCATTCAGGAGAAGATCAAGAGGCAGATGTGACCCCAGCTCTTCCCTCACTTTTTATAACTGGTTTTAGGCCAGAAATTGTGTATTTAACATGTAAGCAGAGACAAGAATAGGAAATAACCCCATTACCAGAGCTCCGACACCTGCTGACATAATTTTCATTTGTAAAGGTGTTCCCCTTTCCTATACCAGGAAGAGGCAAGTGACTCTTGTCTGTATAACAAATACATAACCACATATTTCCTAGTAAACTTCCCACACTTTATCACCCCTTGGAGCTCCTCAACCCCCTTTCCTTCTCCATAATTTATCACCCTTTGTTAAAATGGTATATAAGCTCCCAAGTCTAACTGCTTCTGTGATGGCCTTCATGCCTGTAAAAGTTAATATATTAACATTAAATAAAATGTGTATGCTTTTTCTCTTTTTAATCTGTCTTTTTTCAGTTTAATTAGCAGGCCCCAGATACTAACCCTAAGAGGGTAGAGGAAAAATATTTTTTTCTCCTACGTCATATACTTCCTCATCCAACAGGATTATGAAATTGGGCAGGTGGTCGTTCAGAACAGAGCTGCCTTAAATATAATATTGGCCTCTCTAGGAGGAATGTGCTCTGTTTGAGGGGAAGAATGTCATACTTAGATCCCTGCAGGCATCTCTTGGATCTTTAATATTACTAAAATAAGATCTGGGAAGTAAACAAAGAAATCAGAAAATTAGGTAATTCTGTTAAAGACCCCATATCTGGTTCTGTAGATGTTTCAGACTGGGGAATAGAATCTGTTCTTAGTTTAATCTGGGTGTCCTGGGCTCCTGGCCAAGAAGTGAATAATGAACTCTGATCATCGTTCTTCCCTTAGTATTTGTCCGTGTGGCCATGTTCACGTGCATCATCTCCAGAGTTGTAAATACTGTTGCTCAGCTGTTGTTGCAGCAAATGATCTCGCAAAGTGCAGCAGAAAGAACTGGAAAATCTAACACTTATCGAGTTTGAAACAACCACCACAGGAAACTTGGATGGAACTATTGATGGAATTTTGACATGCAATTATGACACTTCAAACAGCAGCAGCAAAGACCTGGATTAATTACAGCCCAGTTATTCATGGTCTATCTTTCAGCTCAGGGTGCAGAATGACATCAAGAGAGGCTGGGAACCGAACTGCTTATCCTCACACTTAATAAGGGCACTGAGAGCCAACCGGCACCTCACTCTGCACATTCACTACTCTGTGCTCTTCCG
>NW_006774244.1:901346-922934 GCF_000442215.2 Lipotes vexillifer | reverse complement strand
CCCTACTCTGTGCTCTTCCGAGCCTTCATTAGCACGATCCTCCAGGAGGCTGCTGCCCAAGCAAATGGATTGTTCATCCTGAAGATTCCTTGAATCCTTTGCTTTGAGGTCCTCCAACCCTGAACTGTAGAACCATGATCCTTACTCACTCCTAATAAATGCCCTGTTTTGAAAACCCGCCTGACATCAAACTTCCAATTCTTAATACCGTCTTACTTTCCCTGTCTTCCTCAGACCCACTGCCACAGTTTTGCAAGGTGGCATTCTCCCTTGCCTCGACCGGCGAGCAATAAGCTCAGCTTTGTCTTAACAAGGGGTTGTGTTAGTGATCTTTGTGGAGACAGCTTCTGATGGGTGTCACAATCACTTTCAAGGAGATGTCAAAATGCAGAGACTTCAACAGATGAGAAATAAATGAATTTGCAAATGACTGTAAAACTGCCTTTTTTTAAAGGGAGGGGACAGGTTATCACTCCAGCAGACAATTTATTTGCATGTCTGTAGACAAAAATTACTTGCATTACTCTCAGTTATCTACAATTTACAGAGCCATAAAAATTCTCAAAGGCAATGAAAGTGGCAGATTCCTCCATAGAATCAAAATCAGATGCCCCAAAAGATGTGCTCTAGACAATGCATAGTTTTCTACTGAAGCACAAATTCTTCCCTAAACTACTAGGTGCTGGGTATCTGGGACGGTTCTCAGGCATTTCCCAGACAGCGCCTTTAATCTTCAGCGCACCCTACAGAATGAATACTATAATTTCCTTCTTGCAAGTGAGGAAACTGAGGCTCAGTGAGGTTTTTCAGAAGCCACAAGAGTGCTCAAATAACGTGGGCAACATATATTCGGTTAGCAAAACTGTCATATAGCGGGCTTCCCTGGTGGCGCAGTGGTTGAGAGTCCGCCTGCCGATGCAGGGGACACGGGTTCATGCCCCGGTCAGGGAAGATCCCCCATGCCGAGGAGCAGCTGGGCCCGTGAGCCATGGCCGCTGGGCCTGTGCGCCTGGAGCCTGTGCTCCACAACGGGAGAGGCCACAACAGTGAGAGACCCGCGTACCAAAAAAAAAAAAAAAAAAAAAAAAAAAAAAGTCATATAGCGAGAGGAAAAATTGCACAAATCTTTGAATGGTGGAAAGGGATTAATGAGTATTATAAGAAATGCTGGGCGTTCCCCAGTTCTTTGAGTTCTTTAATTTTCTAGGGGTCTGCACCTTTCATTGTCTTTGATCTGTTTCATAACTTTGTAAGTTGAAAAAAACCCGTAGTTATGTAAATGATTCTTGTCCACATTCAATGCAAATGAATGTCTGGTGGAGGAAGGCAGTCTTGCATGTCTTGACAAATGCACTTCAGCTTTTCTGAAATGCAGTTGGCACTTCTGATTGCCTACATGTGTCTGCTGTTTGACGTCTCCTTTGAACCAATTTAACACCTTAGGGTTCCGTCCTTACTTGATGAATACAATAGAATCTTTGATGCGTGTTTATCTTATATTTGCATGAGAGTCGTGATGTCTATCTTTTCAAAAAATATCTTTTAACAGTTGGAAAAGAGTTTAGTCTTTCATTAGCTGGCTTTGGGGGCACTTAATGTTTCAGGCCATAGAGAAGGTTAGCAGCTCATCTAAGACTCGCCCTGCTCTGAAATTATTAGATTTTATGACTACATACCTGAATTCCCAGAGTTGCAGGGTAAGCCTTCTATTGTTTTCTTTCCAGAGCTATCTGATGGTGCAGGCCGTCTGTTAAATACAGTCTGCGCAATTAGGCCTAGCTGATGTCTTCCTGACTAAAGTGCCAGCACAAATATCTCACAGCAGCAAGTGATTGAGAATAAATAGGGGCCAATGAATGGGGATTCACTGGGTGTTATCATGGAAACAGGGGTGACTGTATGGATAATAAATGTGACTTCTCTCCCAAGATGTCTGAATTTCAGATACAATTAACTTTAACCATTTGAGTCCTTGGAAGTTTCACAGATATCACGATGACTCTCTGACCCATCTAGATCCTCACATGTCATCCTAGGGGTCTTTGAATACTTGGAACCCTTGCTTTGGTGTCTTGAGCCTTGTGTCATTAATTACTCAGTATAATGTATCACAGTTGGAATTCTCACATTCAAAGCATCAAAAAATACAGATGTATTCAGAGTTTTAGTCATGGCCCTCTTTGCTGCGAGTGATGGAAAACACAACTCCAGATAGTTTGGACAAAAAAAAAAAAAAAGACTTTGTTGGGTGACATGGCAACTGCCCTTAGGCAAGGTGAATTCAGGTATAGCTAGATCTAGCAGCTTCAAAAATGTCATCAGGACCTGGTCTTCCTTTTTCTCTTGGTTCTTCTTCCTCTGGGTTCACTTCATTGTCAGAATCCTTCCCCTCTGATGGCATCAGGACACTCCTGGCTTTCAACCTCCTTTCCCCAAGACCAGCAGAAAAGGGTTCAGCTCTCATCAACTCTTTTCTAGTTGCTCAAACCAAAGTCTCAGGATCAGCTCTAATTGGTCTGATTACCATGGATTGGATCACAGGTCCATCTCCGTGGAATTCACTGGTCTTACCATGTTCCCCACCATCCTGCAGCAGCTGGCCTGATTGAACAGTGGAATGGTCTTTTGAAGACTCAGTTACAGCACCAGCTAGGTGGCAGAACCTTGCAGCGTTGGGGTAAGGTTCTCCAGAAGCCAGTGTGTGCTGTGAATCGGTGTCCCATATATGTTTCTGTGATAGCCAGGATTCACAGATTTGGGAATCAGGGGGCAAAAATTGGAGTGGCACCTCTCACTGTTACCCTTAGTGACCTGTTTGCAAAATTTAGCTTCCTGTTCTTGTGACTTTATGCCCTGCTGGCCTAGAGGTCACAGTTCCAGAGGGAGGAATGCTTCCACCAGGAGACACAACAATGATTCATTGAACTGGAAGTTAAGACAGCTGCCAGGCTGCTTCAGGCTCCTCATGCCTCTTTAATCAGGCAAGGAAGGGAGTTACTTTGCTGGCTGGGGTGATGGATCCTCATGACCAAGGGGCTATTAGTTTGCTGCTGCACAGGGGAGGGGAGGAAGGGTATATCTGGAATACAGGGGATCCCTGAAGGTGTCTCTTAGTATTACCATGCCCTGTGACTAAGGTCAATGGAAAACTACAGCAACCCGATCCAGGCAGGACTTCTAACGACTCAAACTCTTTAGGAATGAAGTTTTCGGGTGAAGAACCACGACCAGCCGAGGTGTTTGCAGAGGGCAAAGGGAATACAGAATGGATAGTAGAAGAAGGTGGTTATAAATGCCAGCTCAGACCACATGACCAGTTACAGAAATAAGAACTGTGACTGTCATGAGTATTTCCTCCTCATTTTGTTATGAATACATTTGTGTCTATATACATATATTAAGCAAATATTTTTGTTTTCTTTCCTTTTGTATTCCCTTATCATGTCACATAAGATGTATTGACTTTATACCATGGTATTTAAGTATTGTTAACTTTACATCTTACTCTGTAAGTTACGGGAGATCAAGGAGAGTAGACATCACTTGAGGATGTATCTTCTCTTCTGGGGAAGGGGTGAGTGCATTTTCAGTTGTTAGGTGGAATTATGACCTTGTTAATGTCTTTATTTAGAGATGAAGTATATGGTTTAAGGAGATGCACATAGGTGTCAAGCTGACAAGGGGTGGATCGTGATGGTTAATTTTATGTGTCAACTTGACTGGGCTAAGGGATGCCCAGCTAGCTGGTAGAACATTATTTCTGGATGTGTCTGTGAGGGTGTCTCTGGAAGAGATTGGCATGTGATTCAGTAGACTGTGTAAAGAGATCTGTCCTTACCCATGTGGGTGGGCATCATCCAACCTGTTAGGGCCCTGAATGGAACAAAACGGTGAAGCAAGGGCAAACTCTGTCTCTCTCTTCTTGAGCTGGGATGTCCATCTTCTCCTGTCCTTGGACATCTGGTTCTCAGGCCTTCAGACTCTGGCACTTATACCAGCGGCCCCACAGTTCTCAGGGCTCTGGGTTTGGACTAAATTATACCATCAGCTTTCCTCATTCTCCAGCTTGCAGGTAGCAGACTGTGTGACTTCCCGACCTCCAAAACTGTGAGCCAACTCCTATGATAAATGTCCTCTTATCTCTCTCTCTCTCTCTATCCTGTTGCTTCTGTTTTTCTGGAGAACCCTGACTAATACAGGTGGATAAAATGTGGAATTAAATCAGGGACACGTTGAGTTTAGGTTCCTCTGAGATGTAAAGTTGGCAGTTACAGGTATTAGTCTGGAACTCAGAGAGAGGCCAGAGAGCTTAGGTACATGTTTGGGTGCTGTGTTAATTTTTGAGGGCTGCCATAACAAATTACTTGGCAGCTTAAAAAACAGAAATTTATTCTCTCTGAGTTCTGGAGGCCAGAAGTCCAAAATCAAGGTGTCAGCAGAGGTGGTTCCCTCTGGAGGCTCCAAGGGCGAATCTATGCCTCTCTTCCAGCTTCTGGTGGCTGCTGGCGATTCTTGGCTTGGGGCTGCGTAACTCCAATGTCTGTTTTCACGTGGCCTTTCCTTCTGTGTGTCACTGTATCTTCTCCTTTTCTCTTTAAGATCACTCACCATTGGATTTAGGGTCCAACTGAAATCTAGGATGATCTTATCCGGAGACCCTTAATTTGATTACAGCTGCAAAGAGCCTATTTCCAAATAAGGTCCCATTCACAAGTACCAGCTAGGACTCGAACATGTCTTTTTGGGCCCACTGTTCAGTCTTCTATAGGTGCTGTCAATTTCGAGGTGCCATCCAAACCCTGGAGCATGGATGCAGTTACCTCAAGAGAACACAGAGGAAAAGAAAAGAAGGCCCAGAGCACAGTCTTAAAGAACTCCATCATGCAATGGTTGGGTAGAAGTGGATGAGCCTACAAAGTAGAATAAGAAGAAGAGGCCAGAGTGTGGTGGAAGGAACTCTAGGAATAGGGAGTCGGGGGAAGAGTGCATTTCTTGATGGAGGGAGAGAGCAGTGCTTACAAATGATCACCAAGGCAGTAACACTGCTGAAAGGAATATTCGTTATTGGCCTTTAACTGATATAGGGCTAATGTTATAAATTTATCTTAGTTTTTCTCAATTGAACTTTAACCAGAACTCCAAGTGGAATGTTAACTTTAGAGAAAGTTCAGTCAGACAAATACATATATGTTGACCTAGAAATTTTCTGGGCTTTTCCCTTTCCTTTTTGGTGGAGACAATCTCAAAAGCTTATCACCTGTATCTTTCCAACTAAGATTTAATATTTATGGAGTAACATTTTATCCTTCATCTTTGCAGTGAACTAAAATACAGTCCTGGATCTTGACTTGCAGCTGCATTTTAGAAACAACCCCCTTCTTTTGATGCCTTTGTGGCAGAATGATGTTACCATGAGGGAGATAAATTTAAAAATATATAGAAAAGGCCACAATTATCTACCAATATCAGCGGACTCAGAAAAATATTTAAAAGTATGTTTCTTTTAAGATAGCAGGCGAGGCAAAAGGCTTTAGCAAAAAATACCCTGTTGTATTTACCAGATGAAATTTCTGGTTGCCTAGTGGATTGAAAACTGTTCCTAGCTTTGCGAGAGTCTCATTCTCTTTACAGGTATGTTGGTACTTTCTGCCTTTCCCTGAAGTGTTCTTCTGGATGTGGAGGGACCTGATGAGGGTGAGGTACATTCTGGTTGGAGCATTGATGGGGACTGGGGTATAGATGGCATGAATGAGGGACAAAATCTGTCTGACAGTGTTTGTATAGGGACTGAAAAGGACAAAGTTGGGAGGGTTGGGTCAGATTATGGAGAACCTTGAGTATCAAGGTCAGGACCCCCCAGTGGAATCCGTCCCAGAACAAAAACTGCTTTCTCCACTTCTGTGGCTGTGATTTATCCTTGGTTTTCAGTGCAAGTGCAGCAATCCAGGATGTAGTTATTTGTCTTCTCTGTGGGCTAATTTGGGAGGGTCTCTGGATTGAGGTCAGATTTTCATAAATCAACCTGGAATTCCTTGTCTAGGCCATGGGCAGAGTAGCTCAGGTAAAGGGCGGCTAGATCAGAGATCTCCCGTTGTTGCAGGCACTGTGGAGTCCACACCCAGCATCCATGGACCTTGCACCATACAGTAGGACCTGGATCAAATGGGTCACAAGGGTGGAGTCCACTGGAGCCTGATCAGTAGTGACCAGAGGGGTCATGCTCATCCTCTGTGTAGTTTTGTTTCCCCCCTTCTTTCAGCTCTGGGAAGCTCTGGAGAGGTGTGTTCCTTCTGTTTTTATTAAGTTCCTCTGGTTTGGGGAGTGAAAGAGAAGGGGAACAGGGAGGGAGTTACGGAGGAGATGGCCTCCAAGGCTGGGATTTATAAGAACATCCTTCCAGTGGATGATGTCTGCATGAGATGGACGGATGGTTTCAATTCCACTCTGGCAAGGCGGGCCGGTCCACGTTGCCAGCACATCGCTCTCTTTCAGGTCTCACACTGATTCAAGTTTGTAGACAACTTTGTGCTTTGGGTCTCTGCCAGCTGTCCTGAAGGAACAACTCCCCTTGGCTTCACATCTTCTCTCTCACCCCCACTACTCCCAACCAATGTTAGAGGATAGTAATTGTTTTGTTGTCTTAGCAAATAACTGCTCCTAAGGAAACCCAAGAAGGACCTAAGCCAGTGTAGTCTTTTCACATCTTTGTGACTTTCTTCCTTTTGATCACAGAAGCATGGCACCCTTAGATTGGTACCACTCTGGAGATTGTCCAGGGCAAGAGGGTCACTGCACACACAGACATCCAGCCGGGAGGAATGGATTTTTCGTTTTTGTCATGTTTTTAAACTGCTCACCCGGTTTAGATTTTTCATACTTAATGTGCCACCACATTTCCTGATACATCAGTGAAAGAGAAAAAAACACCCATGTCTCTATTTCATCCCTCTTATTCTCCAAAATGCTTTTCGTTTATTAAAAAGTTAAGATCCAACTTACCTGTCTGCGGATCATCCAGACCATTGGCCTCTCCTCTGTCTTCCCCCTGCTCTTTCTTATACAAAGATGGTTCACCATGCTCCAGCCCCGTCTGGGGTGGAAAGGAAGGAAAAGTGGTAGCGGGTCTGTCCCTACGTCAACATTCTCGACCAGCTGCCAGGATCTGTGTAGAATGCGGTTCTGATCATAGAACGGGTGAGCTTAAAACAGAGGTTGGCAACTTTTTATGTAAAGGGTCAAATAGTAAATATTTTAGGCTTTGCAGGCTCTGTGATGTCTGTTACAACCACTCAGCTCTGCCATCGTAGTGTGAAAGGAGCCACAGAAACTATGTAAATGAATGGCTGTGGCTAATGTTCCAATAAAAATGTATTTACCAAAACAGGTGGGGAGCCAGATACGGCTCAGGGCTGTAGTTTGCTAACCCGTAACTTAAAACACTTTATTGTTTTGCCTGTGCCTTTAGATTGAACCCCAAACTCCCACCCAGGGTGTCGGGCCAGCATGCTTCGGCCCTCCCTCCCTCCCTCACACATGGTACTCCAGCCATGCTGGTTTGCTTCTGTTCCTCAGACTTGCCTTTTGCTCTCTCCACCCTCAGGGAATTCAGACAAGTTGTTGCTTCTGCTGTAAAGCCATCTTCCAGTCCCCTCTTCTCCTGCACACATTTACATCCAGCTTATCCCCAGGATCTCCACTTAATCTTCTCTTCCTCAAGCAAGTCTCCCTTAATCCCTGTATAAATGAGGACTCTGGAGAGCCAATGGCAGAAATTACACTTGATTAAACTGAGGCATTAAAAGCAAAGGATTTCTTTGGCTGAAATAAATAAACTCTGGGTCAGGCTAAGAGGAACTGAGCTTGGGGATGAATAAAATCAGGGCTGCGATCAATGACGTAGTTGATACAGAATGTACTCATCTCGAGGTAGAAAGTCAGAGATGTCTCCTAAATCTAATGGCCTCAACTGACTACAACATAGCTGAGAAACTAGAAGCAGCAAGGGCCTTGGAGCATCAAAAAGGATGTCATGAAAACAGACAAAAACAGCCTTTCATTGTGCTCGTTGGAGAGCTCCCCAGACCCTAAATCAGAGTCCACGGATTTGCAGTTTAGTCACATCATAACAAGTTTCTTTATTAACTTGCCCAGCCTATCGCAGATTAGAAAGCAGCTTTTAAAAAAAGTATTTTATCAGGGTGAGGAGGAACTGCCAGAAGCCAACTAGGAGTGGCAGTTAAGTGACAAGGAAGGTAGAAAGGGAAACTTTCAGGATGCAAAGGAGGCTGGGACTACTTGGTGACTGAGAAAGTACTTACACCCTTTAGTAGGTACCGAGGGCATCAGTGCTTTCTAATAATATCTAACAACAAAGTGTATATAATGCTTATGATATGCTAGGACCTGTTCTAAGCACTCTATGGGAATTATTTAATCTTGAAATAACCCTTGCAATGCTACCGTCATCGCTAGTTTATAGATTATATTAGTTTTCTATTACCGTGTAGCCAAAACGTAGTGGTTTCAGGCAACCAACATTTTTCTCCCAGTTGTTTTGGATCAAGCATCCAGGTGTAGATTAGCTGTTCCTCGGGCGCAGGGTCTCTGATAAGTTTGCAGTCAAGGGGTCAGACAGGGCTGCAGTGATCTCAAGGTTAGGCTTGGGGAGGACTCACTTCCGAGCTAAGTCACCCGTCAGTTGGCCGGATTCAGTTCCTGCAGCTGCTGAACTCAGGGCCTCGGTTCCTTGCTGGCTGTTGACTGACCGGAATTCCCTGCCACATGGATCTTTCCACAGGTCAGCTCCCAACACGGCAACTTACTTCATCAGAGAGAGCAAGTGAGGAGCGTTAGAAAGAGACTGTGGGCAATATGGAGTCGTTACCTAATCTTTGGAATGACTTCCTATCACTCTTGCTGTGTTCTATTTACTAGATCCAGCCACACCCAAGGTGGGGAGGGATGACACAGCATATGGAAACCAGGAGATAGGAACCACTGGGAACACACCACTAACTGCCACGTAGATGGAGAAACCAAGGTGCCAAAACGTCATGGACCTGACCTAAGGTCACAGTTAATAAACCAAGAGAACCTGGAAATTAGATTTGGGACTTGTGCTTTTAACCACCCAGCTACACTGGGCAATTAGATTTGTATAGTCTCCTGGGTGATTCTAATATGCAGCTGAGACTGTGAATCACTAGCACTTCTTAGCCTTTCATGTGCACGTAAATCATCTGTGTTAAAAATGCTAGTTCTGGTTAAAATGCTGATTCTGATTCGGTGGGTCAGGGTGGAGCTTGAGATTCTGAATTTCTAACGAATTTTGGGTGATGCTTCTTCTGCTGGTCCACGGACTACACTTTGAGTAGCAAGGGCTTAAAGGAACAACTCTGGACTGACAGTCGGGCAGTTGTTTTTCCACTTGTGATTCTTCGAATTTGTGGTAGAGTGGATCAGTCGTTTGACCTTTCTTTGTTTTAAAAATCTTGTATTCATTTTCTTATGTATTCATTCATTCATTCTTTCATTCACATTCAGTATTCAACACCTGATCATCCAGTAATAGCCAATACTAATTTTGAAACCTTTCGTTTTATTCTGGTTATAAAAGTAATAGCGATTTTCAGGTTTGGTTGAAATGTTACTTCCTATGGAAAACCTCCTTTTACTTCTAAAGACTATCTTCAGATGTGTTTACACAATACCTTTTGCTTTTTCATCACTGCACGTATCATATTGCACTATAATAGCTCATGGCCACTGAGACCCCATTTGATGGTTTTATGTGAATTCAAAAAGACATCCCTTTCCCAAGACTCTGTACTTTCATCTGCAGAAAACTCAACTAAATATCCAGGTCTGTGATGTAGGTGATGGTGATGATGACCTTGAAGTTGTACACTGCACCTTGCCTTTGTCCTTGTCTGTCTTCCACACTGGATATCAGTTCTGAGGCAGGGACTGTGTCTGTTTTACTTTTATATCCTCCAGGGCCTAGCACAATGCCTAATATGCGGTATGCATGCAAAATATATTTGCTGAATGAACAAATGTTCATTGAGAAAATAGTGAAAAGCAAAAAATAAAAAATAGAGTGCCATCCTATTACAGAGAGAGAGAGAGAGAACCTTTGCCAGTGCTTTGTTTTTACTTCCTCTAGTCTTTTTTTCCATTCTGAGTGTTGTGTCATCCATATCTACATTTGCATGTAAATATGCAACTTTTCCTCTCCTTCTTTTGAATGAGAACAGCCAGCATTTACTGACACTGTGCTAAGTGCTTGGAAAGATCCACTGTAATTGGCCCTACTTCTTGTCACTAAGCTCCTGGGAACTTACAGTCTAGGGATAAGTTGGAAACAATGCTAACAAGGCACAGCTGTCATGAGGCTCAGTGTTTTGGGATTTTGCCTGACCTCTTCAGTATGAGGTGGGGACAGCAGCTGGTCCTAGCCCTGCTAGGAGGTGTGGGACAGACCTCCGGGGCCTGACCTGGGGGCTGCCCTTACTGACAACCTCTGACAGCCAGTACAGTTCTCCACTTTATAAGAGCAATTCTTTTCTTAAAATCCATCATCGTAGGGCAGATCAACTGAAGTTGAAAAACACTATTACTTTCAGTCCTCAAATTGACTTCCATTCTGTTAAAAAAACAAAGCAAAGACAAAAAAGCAACCGCCAAATCGCATTAAAATTACTTCAAATGAAATTACTTCATTTGTTAACTTAGCCTAACAAAGCATTCCCCTTCCTCAGTTACTCCACATAATACGGCTGTTTACTTGCTTTCATTAATGCATTACACAAAGCACAATGAAGACTTTAAGATTTTGCTCTTGAATTACAATTATGATGCTAAATTTTTAAACAATTCAGTCTTTAGAGCAAACAAATAAACCCAAACAGAGCAGTAGTGACAAAAGAAACAAACCAATTAAAGCAGAGTTACACTACACTCTCTGAAGAGGTTGATATCACCAGGCATAAGGCACAAGGTTGTATCCTTCGTAAATGAGCAAAGCATCAGGATTCTGAGAGGGAAAGTTGGTGAAACAGGTGCTAACTGTACAGTTGCAGAAAACGACCCTATGGTCACTCTTGACTCAGGCATTGAGCTGTCTGTAAGGTGAGCAAAAGGCAAATGGATCTTCCAAAATGCAAAGATTTTAGTAGATGAAAGAGGTCTACTACCAAAAACTGGGTTGATAAAATGAATCAAATTTCCCCTCTGTGTAATTCTACCCCTGTTGTACCAAAGTCTCCCCATTGTAACAGGAACTGGGAGATTAGCTACTCTCCCTTTGATTCTCCTACCTCCAGATTTATTTCTCCTTGTCTTCTCCATCTCAGTAAATGAGAGCACCTTGCATCTAGTTACCTAAACTAAAAACCTGGATATCACCTTTATGATGGTCAATTTTATGTGTCAACTTGACTGGGCCATAGGATGCCCAGATATCTGTAAACATTATTTCTGGGTGTTTCTGTGAGGGTGTTTCCAGAAGAGATTAGCATTTGAATTGGTGGGCTCAGTGAAGTGGAAGGCCCTCCCCAATGTGGGGAGTGCCCATCCAATCCACTGAGGGCCTGAATAGAACAAAACGTGGAGGAAAGTTGCATTTGCTATCTGCCTGATTGCTTTACCTGGGCTGTTTACCTTCTTCTGCCCTTGGTACCGCTGGTTCTTAGGCCTTTGGACTTGGACTGGAGTCTATACCATTGCTTCTCCAGCTCTGAGGCCTTCAAAATACACCACCAACTTTCCTCGATCTCCAAATTGCAGATGGCAGATTGTGGGATTTCTCCACCTCCATAATTGCATGAACCAATACCTTATAATAAATCTCTTTCTATATATCTGTTTATATGTAGCTATCTACATATCTATGTCTATATCTACCCTATTGGTTCTGTTTCTCAGGAGAACTTTAACTAATACAATCTCGATTCCTTCCTTTCCCTAATCCCCCGTATCCAATTCATCAACTAGTCCTAATAATTCTACCCAATATAGATCTTGAATCTACCCCATTTATCTCTACCAGCAGATTGCAGGCTGGGCTGAAGGAAGACGGTACCAGAATGTGGCTCCCTTTTTAATGTTCACCACTGGGCACCACAAAGGCAGAACTCAAAGACAGCTGCTCATTAACACAAGCTCCACTGGACAATCCCAAGGTTTTATTCTACACCCAGTAGGAAGGGATTTCCATTGGGATTCTGAAGGAGGTAAAGGACTTTCTAATTCTAGCTTTTGCCAGAAAGTAGCAGAATGAAAAAGTGAGACAAGGTCACATCCATCTTGAGTGGCTCGGAGGTAATAGAATGACTGGGATGTATGTACGGGGGGACCCAGATACTCCATCCTTTTCCTGTCAGTTATCTCTAGATTATCCCACGTGGGAGCATTTAGAGCCAGGCAGGACAATGTGAGGAAATTTGTACAGAGTGTTAATCTCTGTACTTTACCAAATAATTGGTAAACCCCAGGAGGCTGGTCCAGCCTCTGCTCTGACCAGGAATGGTGTTTGGAAGCAGGGAGGAAAGATCTTCAGTGGTCCTACTTGCCTCACTTGGTAGTAAAGTCCTAAAGCTCTCATACTGCTTATGCTTGAGCCAGGGGCCAGGGTAGGGGCTGCTCAGTGGCCAACTGAAGCTTGAACGGTGTTGCTGGGATGCTTTTGTGCAGCCAGGAATCATGTGGTTTCCTTCAAGACCTTTTTTGGACCCCCTTTGGGCCTTCTCTGTGTATGGTGTAAAAGTATACTTTTCAAAAGGCTAAAAAAGTATGATTCTAAAAACCTAAAAAGTACTCATGCAAACATAAAAGGAATACATGTCAAAGATTTTATTCCATGCATTAATTAATTAGAGAATCAGTAATATGTTGAAACCTGTCCAAAGAGCATTCTAGAAGCTAGGGCTATACACATACATACATTAATTATATATAATATATAATATTAATTATATATAATATGTGTATAATTATATGTAGTTATATACATATGGGCAATTATATAGTTATATATAATATATTATATAACTATGTATTACATTATATATAATTGTATATATAGCTAATTTAATAGATTGCTGGGTTTAAGTCCAACAGGGCCATATGTCATAATCTATGGGGTATCTGCTCCCCCAGACTTAAATTATTTGCATCTCTACCAGACAAAATTCTACAACTCAACCTCTGCCCTTACAGAGCTGTAAAATAGCCCAGGAAATAGAAACTCAAGATCAGCACTGTCCTGAAAGAGTGCTCAATAATCTCTTTTGTCTATTTCCAGCAGTCAGATAATTTTTCTGATAATGGATTCTGATGAAAGCTCCCTGCTCAGGGTAATTTGATGGTAGTTGAAAGGGGTCTGTACCAAAGTTTATCCTGACAGCCTGCTGTGGCATCCCATTCTTCTCTGTGAAGATTTCAGGCCTGTACTACGTGCAATATAATAGTTAATATTTATTAAGCACCTACTCTGTGCCAAACACGCTGCTAAGCGCTTTATATGGATAACCTTATTTAATCCTCACAATAAATCAATTATTCTTCTTTAAAAACTTTTAATTTTATATTGGAGTATAGTTGATTTACAATGTTGTGTTAGTTTCAGGGGTACAAGCAAAGTGACTTAGTTATACATATATACATTCTTTTTCAGATTCTTTTCCCGTATGGGTTATTACAGAGTATTGAGTAGAGTTCCCTGTGCTATATAGTAGGTCCTTATTGGTTATCTATTTTATATATAGTAGTGTGTATCTGTTAATCCCAAACTCCTAATTTATCCCCCCCCCCCACCTTTCCCCATTGGTAATCAGAAGTTTGTTTTCTATGTCTGTGAGTCTATTTCTGTTTTGTAAATAAGTTCATTTGTATCTTTTTTTTTTTTTTTTTTTGCAGTACGCAGGCCTCTCACTGTTGTGGCCTCTCCTGTTGCGGAACACAGGCTCTGGACACGCAGGCCCAGTGGCCATGGCTCATGGGCCCAGCCGCTCCACGGCATGTGGGATCCTCCCAGACCAGGGCATGAACCCGTGTCCCCTGCACTGGCAGGCAAACTCTCAACCACTGCGCCACCAGGGAAGCCCCATGTATCATTTTTTAAGATTCCACATATAAGTGATATCATATGATATTTATCTTTGACTTATTTCACTTTGTATGATAACCTTTAGGTCCATCCATGCTGAAAATGGCATTATTTCGTTCTTTTTTATGGCTGAGTAATATTCCATTGTGTATATGTACCACATCTTCTTTATCCAGTCATCTGCTGATGGACATTTAGGTTGCTTCCATGTCATGGCTATTGTAAATAGTGCTGCAATAAACATTGGGGTGTGGGTATCTTTTCAAATTATGGTTTTCTCTGGATATCTGCCTGGGAGTGGGATTGCTGGATCATATGGTAGCTCTATTTTTAGTTTTTTAAGAATCCTCCGTACTGTTCTCCATAGTGGCTGCACCAGTTTACATTCCCACCAACAGTATAGGAGGGTTCTCTTTTCTCCACACCCTCTTCAGCAGCAAATCAGTTATTCTTATCTCTACTTTGCAGATGAGAAAATGGAGGCTTAAAGAAATTCAGTAATTTGCCCAAGGTCAAGAGCCATCCAGGAGATGGTGGATCCAGGATTTGCAGGCATGCAGTCTGACTCATGAACTGCAAAAGTTGAGCTAGACACTGTGTTACAGAGATTAATTACACACTGTCCCTGCTCAAAGTCGTCTTGGAAAGGTTAATTTCCTACCAAGGCAAAGCCTAATATTTTACCTGCAAAATGAAATAATACTCACGCTGTCACCAAGCTTACTGTGAGGACAAATAAGATTATGTGGAAGCACTTTATAAATGCAGGTCAATGTTATCGCTAAGGAACTTGAAATTCTCATTATCAGAGTCATCCTTTGGCTCTCGGTAGAATGGGCATTTCCTCAGGGAAGATGGAATTTAGGTTTTGGATGAGCTGAGTCAACGATGAGCTCTTTTTGGTGACCACCAGGTCTGGGACTTGGGTGGTACAAAATTTAAAGGGGGGCCAAGATGGGACTTCTCTGGCCGTCCAGTGGTTAAGGCTCTGCAGTCCCACTGCAGGGGGCACGGGTTTGATCCCTGGTCGGGGAACAGATCCCACATGCCGTGTTGCATAGCCAAAAAATAATAAAATAAATAAATAAATAAATGTAATTATAGAAAGGGGGGGCTCCAAAAGCTCAGTCATCAAGATAAAAACATCTTTGTGCAATATTAAAAAGAAATAAAAATTAATGCAAAAAAATCCATGATGAACAAAATATCAAAAATGTAAACAAAGACAGGATCAGTATTACCAACTTTTTCCCTTGGGCTTCAGTACGGCTCAGCTTGACACAGGCTACTAGCCTGTTTCCTGAAGGAGTTCACCAAAAGACAGTATTTGATGTGTACTCCCAGTCTTGTGTTGGAATATTTACTGCTCTTACATATGGATATTGGGTCTGCCAGATCTTAAATACAAGTAGAGCAATTAAAATTTTTGAAAATGGTTCTTTTCTAGCCTTGAAAAAATGGATACATACAAATATATCATAAGTGTATATAGTTCGCTGAATTTTCATAAAGTGAATCCATCCAAGTAACCAGCACCCAGATGAAAAATAAGAACATGATCAGCACTGTAGGGAACCCTCCCTGCTTCTTGTGACTCCTTCAAGCCATAACTTAAGAGCAATTTTCCTTGTGGGAACTCATTCATCACGTAATAATTTTTGCCTTGTGGAGATATATGCATACCTGACCTTGGAGCACAGACTTGATCCATTCTAATCCTTGGTCCGTGACACACGTTCATTGTTTGACCCGTGGGCAAGGCCCTCTTTTTATTAAGATATTAATTTATTTTAAATAAGACTGTAAGAACGGGGAATAGAACACTGACAGCAGCTTACACCCACCTCTGTGGTCCTTCCGCATCCCGTCCCCTGGCCTCCCTTCATTGGAAGAACTACTTTGTAGCCCTAGAGTATATGCTTGTAGGCTGTTCCATTTGCTGAATTTCCAACATCAGCCAATCAGAGCCCTGACCATTATGTATTGTCTGACCGTCTGTTCGGAAGTCTGTCCTCTCCACCTAGGACCCCTGAACCCCTTGTTCTGCTCTGCCCTTGGGTAGAGGAGGCCAAGGTGTAGGCTGGCCCATCTGGACAGGCAGTGCTGGGAGCAGCTCAGGGTCAGACCTGCCTGGGGTGGGTGAGTGGGAGGGTGGGATTCCAGCTTGGTTCTCCTGAGATGTGAGGGGAAAATTTGTCAAGGGAGCCTGTAGGAGGGGGAGGAAAGGGAAAGTTGGGGTGTCAGCGGGAGAGGCTTCAGCAGCTGGGAGTGGTTTCTAGATACCCAAGACTCAAGATTTTTTTTAGCTGAAAAATGAGGGGCAGAAGCACCCAGAGGTGTGTGTCAGAGGGAAGTGAGCAAGGGGAGGACGGAGGCACCCCAATGCAATATTTAAAATGCATCACTCCTTTGCTTAAAAACCACATGCATGATGGCGGCATGAACATATGTTCAGGCAGTGGGTTCTAATCCCAGCTTTATTAGTCATCTGCTCTCAGACAAGTTACTTAATTTCTTCACCCTCTGTTTCCTCATCTGTAAAGTGGGGCTAATCATACTACTGGTCTCACAGTGATGTCATAAGGATTAAAGAGAAAACAAATGTAAAGCTCTCGGCCATTGGCCTACACTAACCATGACATAAGTCATAGACTGTTGTTATTCATGTTGGTATCATTATTATGAATACAGAATGGACTCTGAACTTTGTAGCATGGCAGAGAAAAATCATCTGTGATCTGGTTCTGCCTATTCCTCTTGCCTTATCTTCCCCCTTCTCTGATTTATGTCCTGTGATCTGGTAAGGAATGCTTATATCACCTCCCAAACCACACAGCAGACAGCTTGGGCACACGTGGCTTGAGTGGCCTTTGCTCGTGCTGTTCCTCCTGCCTAGATTTCCCTTCCAACCTAAGTGGATGAAATTGATCTCCTTGTTGGCTGGGGGCACCCATCTGCCCTCAGCTGCTCTGAGTATTGGCTGCTCGTGGCCCACTGCTATACTCTTTTCCACAGAATTGCCCTTGATCAGGAACAGAGAAGTGACTCCATGTGGCTTAGCTGTTAGTTGTGTAAATTGGCAAGTACCGGGCTTCCCTGGTGGTGCAGTGGTTGAGAATCTGCCTGCCAATGCAGGGGACACGGGTTCGAGCCCTGGTCTGGGAAGATCCAACATGCCGCAGAGCAACTGGGCCCGTGAGCCACAATTACTGAGCCTGCGCGTCTGGAGCCTGTGCTCCGCAACAAGAGAGGCCGCGGTAGTGAGAGGCCCGCACAATGTGATGAAGAGTGGCCCCCACTTGCCACAACTAGAGAAAGCCCTCGCACAGAAATGAAGACCCAACACAGCTATATAAATAAATCAATTAATTTTAAAAAAATTGGCAAGTACCGTTAAAAGCTGGCATGAATTTTTAGTGGTTATCTCCTCCACAAAATGGTTCCAACTTGCGTTTCCAGCCCCAGGGCCTGTCCCTCCTTTCATGGACGCCACACTCTCCCAGTCTTCATGACTTGCTCTCTTCTGCTTGCACCTGGCTTTCTTGCTTCTGTGCACTTTCTCGTGCTGTTGGATGCGCAGGGGAACCTGTTGGTCTCATTGCCACAGGTCCAAATACAATAAAGTGGCTTAAGAGCCTGGCTGCATTAGGTCAGACACTGCATGGCTGCTGCTTAAAAGCAGCATCATCGGTTGGACTTGATCGGAGACCTCAGACTACCTGAGCCTGCCTTTCAGGACCTTAGAGGTCAAGCGGAGCCTGAACCATTTCCTTATTTTGAAGTAACTGGTATATTAAAAAGGAAGAAATCCCCCAATATTGGTGGAATTAAATGTTTACGTAAGTTCACATTGGATGGTAGTGGCTCTCTGTATTTCTATGTATAAACTCAGTTGGAGTAATGTCAAGAATTTAAACTTGAGACCTTTTTGACAATGGGGTTTGGGCCAAAGAACCTTCTTGTTTGCCCTGTGAGAGGCTCTCCTTGCCTTGACAACGGCGTTTGACTTGGATTCTGTCAGCTGGTCCTTCTGTGTTACCTCACTCAAGATGGCACTTTTGGCAGCAAATCAAAACTTCTTATCTTATACCTCTGAGCATTGTGTTCCCCACTGTACAATCAAGACTTCCTGTTGGCCATCCTTTCCCGTCCTCACAGTCCCCATCTTTTAAAAAACAAATTATGGGGTAACATCTCATGAGTACTTTCTGTGGCAAGAGTTTTTCACTAATGGCCTCATTTAATCCTTTCAGCTCTCCCTAAGGGGTAGATATTGCTGGTCCCAATTCACAGATGAGAAAAACTGAGGCTCAGAAATACAAGTGAGCTTGTTCGAGGGCCTCACACAGTTGGTTAGCGGCAAAGCCTGTGTTGGAAGCCAGGCATCCTGGCTCTACAGCTCATGATATTCACCACCTCACCCTACTGCCTCATTTCTGAGAGAAAGCTATGCCTAGGAGCCTCTTGGTCCATCCCTAACTCAGCTGCCATCTCCTTTATGGGGTCTTTTCTGGTTACCTCAGCTGGAAGCTCATTCCCTTTTAACTCATCATCCTGAGCACTTTGTCTAAACCCCTCTTATAACGCCTACCACCTTCTTCCATTTCCTATAATTATTTGTGTCTATTTCTGAAAATAGGACCCTTGTCTGAGAACAGCAATCCTTCTAGGAAGGATTCTGTGTTTCTGTTAAATGAAGGGAACCTGCTGGTCACCCTCAGGGGCCGAGCCCTTGGCTGCTCTGTGTGTGTCCCACGCAGTGTGGTGCATCGAGCCAAACGTTGCTGACTGACTGGTCAGGGGGTTGAGGGGCCTCCTGAGCATGGTTTTCTGGGTTTTTCTGTCTTTCACATGCAAAAGGCCTTGCTTTTGTTTTTGTTTTTTTGGTATTAAGTTTCTGAATACAGAAGTTAAGAATTTTTCCTTTCATAAGGTAGGAAATACCCAATGGAAAACAGAATCTTGCCAAAACCTTAAGAAAATTCTCGTCAAAGCTCTCCTCAGAGCTCCCGGGAGTCTGTCGAAGCCCAAAGGCCCCAGGTTGAAACTCTTGACTACCCAAAGAGGTCTTTCTATGGGGTCTCACTGGGTCCGATTCTGCTGGTGTTTGTGTGTGTGTGTGTGTGTGTGTGTGTGTGTGTGTAACAAGTGTCTAATAAGGAAAGCAACAAGTTAACATCTTTTAAACAGGCCTCCCCAAGAGTGGTTACTTTCAATAGCAATGGACTTCGTGGGGATGTGGTAGTGACAGGCTGAGGAACTGGGCTTTTAGGGCTGCTTCTAAGTGAGATGGAGACATAGGTGCCGCCCATTGGCATGTTTGGATGTCCCCTTTCAGATCTCTTGGCCAGTTTTGCTGCTTCCTCACCCGGCCTACCATCCATTGTCCCCTTATTGGCTCTTGTTTTGAGAAGCCCTGACACTGAGGCACCCGACTCTTTCCTCCTACTCAGGACCCTTCTGACCCTCTTCCCTCCCAGTTGAAATGTGGCCATCCTGTCTGCGTTTCCTCGGGGCCTGCTCGTGGAGTCCAGCTAATCTGCTAATGCGATAATGGGAATGCATGTCTTTCTCCCTACCCCAGATAACATACTTGCATTTTATTTTTGCTCAGACACAGACAAGCGGGGAGCTTGTAGGAGATAGCATCAAAGTTAGCAGCATTTCACCCTTCTTGTTATTGTTTTTGCTTTAAAAAAGCAAAGGACAGGCCAACCAACAAATAAAACAGAAGCTGTTTTTCAAATTCAGGTCCACTTTATGGTTCGTTGTGGCTCTGGAATTTTTTTCCCCCATCGGACTCTTACATAGCAAGGCTTTCTCTGGCCTGTAGGTTGTACATACTGTTTTTCTAGATGATTTGCATAAATGAGAAAAATGTGTTTAAAATATTCTCCCCTCCCTCACAACACAGATAAGATGCCGATTTCTTTCCATCTCCTTTGCAATAAGACCCTCCCAATGTAAATTGATACAGCCACTACGGAGAACAGTATGGAGGTCCCTTAAAAAACTAACAATAGAGTTACCATATGATCCAGTGATTCCAATCCTGGTCATATATCTGGAAAAGATGAAAACTTTAATTTGAAAAGATACGTGCACCCCAATGTTCACAGCCGCACTATTTACAATAGTTAAGACATGGAAGCAACCTAAGTGTTCATCCACAGATGAATGGATAAAGAGGATGTGGTACATATATACAATGGAATATTACTCAGCCACAAAAAGGAGTGAAATTGTGCCATTTGCAGAGACTGTCATACAGAGTGAAGTAAGCCAGAAAGAGAAAAACAAATATTGTATAATATCGCTATCTGGGAAATCTAGAAAAATGATACAGATGAACTCATTTGCAAAGCAGAAATAGAGACACAGATATAGAAAATAAACATATGGATACCAAGGGGGAAGTGGGGGAGTGGAATGAATTGGGAGATTGGAATTGACATATATACACTACTCATTAGATAACTAATGAGAACCTACTGTATAGCACAGGGCACTGTTCTCAATGCTCTGTGGTGACCTAAATGGGAAGGAAATACTAAAAAGAGGGGATATATATATATGTGTAGCTGATTCACTTTGCTGTACAGCAGAAACTAACACAACATTATAAAGCAATTATACTCCAATAAAAATTAAAAAAAAAAAAAAAAGACGCTCCCAGAGGGGAGATGACAAGCACTGCAGTTCTCACAATCCAACTGCCCTGGCCCCACCCTGCTCTGAGAAATCTAGGGATGTCTGTGCAGGATAAAGTGTGGCCAGTTTTTCTCATCAGAGCTCTGGCCCTTGTTCTTCTTTGGCTTCTTTCTGGCCAGGCAGCTGAGATGTGAATCTAGAGAATTCCCTTTGCTCATTTTCCCAGAGCCACCCATGCCTTGTCTTCTTCCTCCTCCCATCTTTGTCCTCTGAGATGCAGGATGCCCTCCACTAAGGGGGTTATCTCATTTCCTCAGTCTCTAAGGAAAGAGAGGAAGAGCCCATCCCATGGAAGAGAATCAGAATCATTTCTGCTTTGACCTCTTACCCAAGCCACACTACACCTACTTCAGTAGCCCCAGTGTCAATCATTGTATGTTTGATCTGGGTGAGACTTCCTTCCCCCTTAGTGGGGAGTGTTGACCTTCCCCTAGAGGTTGATAAAAACAAGGTGAACACTCTACACTTCTCCTTTCTAGACAAGTGGCAGACATCACTAATCAACTGATTTTCCACTGAGCCTTGGGGAGGGCTGCACCCCAGCAGACATTATCAATCTATTGGAGTTTGCACTGGAGAGCAAACACATTTGCCATCCCTTGCATATTGATGCTTCTGTGTTCATGTAGGAGGGTGGGAATAGGAGCAGTTCTTGAGCTGCCTGGAGCTAACAAGATGTGGAAACTGGGGAGGAAGGTAAAAAAAAGCGGTTTTCTTAGGTTTCATGTGAATTTAGCTTTAAGGCCAAAAGCTTACCTGTCTGGGCCTGA